>NC_136408.1:7065288-7307788 GCF_051521515.1 Lactuca serriola
CAGCGGGTCGGACGGGTCGGAGCTTCGGACGGGTCGGACGGGTTAGAACTCTTCGGATAGTGCGACGTGGACGATCCGAGACCCTCGATCTCAGTACGCGGGGCGTACGAAGGTACGCGGGGCGTACTTCGGTCCAATCCGATGACTCCCCTTCGGATATTACCGGGAATTTATAATTAAATTCTTATTTATTTTAAATAAACTTCAAAAATTCATATCTCTCTCATACGAACTCCGTTTTTGACGTTCTTTATATCCACGCGAAGGTGAGACCATGATCTACGACTTTCGTTTAGATTCCGTTGGCTAATTCCGAAATTATTTTTATTATTTATTTATTAAAATGACGTGATTAAGGAATTTCTTCAAAATTTCATAACTTCCTCATCCGAGGTCAGATTTGGACGTTCTTTTCGTGTACGCAAACCTTGATATGATTCCTACTACTTTCTTTAATCCGAACAAGATTTTAGGAAGGTTACATTTTGACCTAAATTTGATCGGTTTTACATTACATTGACTCGAAATATCGGGTTGTCACATCATCCCCCCGTTAGAAGGAATTTCGTCCCGAAATTAGAATTTTAAGCAAGTTAGAAATTACGAATAACTAAGCAAAAAGGTGAGGGTATTTCAGTTTCTTCTGATCCTCACGTTCCCAAGTGAATTCCGGTCCTCGCTTGGCATTCCAGCGAACCTTCACGATAGGGATACGGCTTTGCTTTGTCTGCTTGACCTCACGGTCCATGATCTCTACAGGTTCTTCCACGAAGTTGAGGCTCTCGTTGATTTCGATCTCGTCGAGTGGGATTACAAGAGTCTCGTCGGATAGACACTTTTTCAAGTTAGATACGTGGAATGTAGAATGTATGTTACGAAGTGCGTCTGGTAGTTCGAGTTTGTAAGCTACGGGGCCGACTCTTGCAAGAATCTCGAAAGGCCCTATGTACCTCGGATTAAGCTTTCCACGCTTGCCGAAGCGTATCAAGCCCTTCCAGGGTGAGACTTTGAGGAGGACTCGGTCTCCCACCTGAAATTCCAAAGGTTTCCTTCGTTTATCAGCGTAGCTCTTCTGTCGGTCTCTAGAGGCTTTCAATCGTTCACGGATCTGAACGATTTTCTCTGTTGTTTCCCGAATGATCTCCGGACCGGTGAGAGTACTGTCGGAAGTTTGCCCCCTGGCTAATTGGGTATCACCCACCTCAGCCCAGCACAGAGGGGATCTGCACTTACGGCCGTAGAGAGCTTCAAATGGAGCAGCCTTGATGCTCGTGTGATAACTGTTATTATAGGAAAACTCGACAAGGGGTAAATAAGTATCCCATGCCTTCCCAAAGTCAATCACGCAGGCTCGCAACATATCTTCCAGAGTTTGGATGGTCCTCTCACTTTGTCCGTCGGTCTGAGGATGGTAGGCTGTGCTCATGTCCAGCCTTGTTCCTAGAGAATGTTGTAGTGATTGCCAAAATCTTGAGGTGAACCTACTATCTCTATCGGAGATAATGGACATAGGTACACCATGTAGCCGTACGATTTCCCTAATGTATGTTCTCGTAAGCTTCTCCATCTTGTCGGTTTCTTTGATAGGTAGGAAGTGTGCAGACTTGGTCAATCTATCAACGATGACCCATATGGTGTCAAGTCCACCCGTTGTCTTGGGCAACTTGGTTATGAAATCCATAGTGATCCGCTCCCACTTCCATTCCGGGATCTCTGGTTGCTGCAATAAACCAGAGGGCTTCTGGTACTCGACCTTAACCTTTGCGCAAGTAAGGCATTTACTTACGAAGGTAGCAATCTCTGCTTTCATATTAGGCCACCAGTATAGCTTCTTAAGATCCAGATACATCTTATCTGAACCTGGGTGGACGGAATACCGAGTGTTGTGCGCCTCGGTCATGACCAAGTCTCGGAAACCACCATGTTTCGGTGTCCAGATCCGGTTCATGAAATATAAAGCTCCGTCACCCTTGGCTTCTAAATTCTTGTCCATTCCTCTAAGGGATTCACTTGACACATTTTCAGATTTCATGGCCTCAAGTTGAGCCGCCTGAATTTGCTTAGTCAGGTGTGAATGGATGGTTATCGATAATGACTTGACTTTGCGACCAGAATATTCCTTCCGACTTAGGGCGTCTGCTACTACGTTGGCTTTACCCGGATGATAACGAATATCGCATTCGTAATCACTGAGTAGCTCGACCCATCGTCGTTGTCTCATGTTGAGCTCCTTCTGATCGAAAATGTGTTGTAAACTCTTGTGGTCGGTAAAGATAGTGCTCTTCGTTCCATACAAGTAATGTCTCCAGATCTTCAGAGCAAACACTACTGCTCCTAGTTCAAGATCGTGGGTTGTGTAGTTAACCTCGTGTGTCTTCAATTGTCTTGAGGCGTAGGCGATGACCTTACCTCGCTGCATCAGAACACATCCGAGTCCTTGGTTTGATGCATCGCAATAAACTACGAAGTCTTCTATTCCTTCGGGAAGGGATAGTATTGGTGCGGTGCACAAGGCTCGTTTGAGCGTTTGGAACGCTCTTTCTTGTTTCTCTTCCCAGTCAAAGGCCACGCCTTTCTGGGTTAGTATTGTAAGAGGCTTCGCTATTCGTGAGAAGTTCTGAATGAACCTGCAGTAGTAGCCAGCGAGACCTAGAAATTGACGAATTTCTGTAGGAGTCTTCGGTGCTGACCAGTTCTCAATGGCCTTAATTTTGGATGGGTCCACGTGGATTCCCTCTTCGCTTACCACGTGTCCTAAGAATTCGACTCTTCGGATCCAAAATTCACATTTCGAGAACTTCGCATAAAGTTTCTCTTTTCGTAATGTCCCTAGAACTTGTCGCAGATGATCGCCATGTTCTTTCTTACTTCGGGAGTAGATTAGGATGTCGTCAATGAAAACGATGACGAACTGATCCAAGTAGGGTCGGCATACTCTATTCATCAGATCCATGAATACTGCGGGCGCATTGGTCAATCCGAATGGCATCACCACGAACTCGTAATGTCCGTAACGAGTTCGGAAGGCGGTCTTCGGCACATCCTCCTCCAGCACTCGTAACTGGTGATACCCGGATCTCAGATCAATCTTAGAAAAATAGTTCGCCCCTTGCAGTTGGTCGAATAGATCATCTATGCGTGGTAGAGGATAACGATTCTTGACCGTCAGTTTGTTGAGTTCTCTGTAGTCAATACACATACGGAAGGATCCGTCCTTCTTCTTAACAAACAAGACCGGTGCTCCCCAAGGTGAGAAACTTGGCCTTATAAAGCCCTTGCTGAGCAGTTCGTTAAGTTGACCAGAGAGTTCTTGCATCTCGGCTGGTGCTAAACGGTAGGGCGACTTGGCTACTGGGGTAGCTCCTGGGACTAAGTCGATTCTGAACTCGACTTGTCGTTGCGGAGGTAATCCGGGTAGTTCTTCTGGGAAAATGTCGGGGAAGTCGCTCACTACTGGGAGGTTCTTTAGTTCTTTCGTTTCTAGGTTCGTGTCGACGACGTGAGCAAGGAATGCGTGGTATTCCTTACGCAGGTATTTCTGTGCTTGAATACTTGATATGATGCGAAGACTTGCACCGGGTTTGTCGCCATAGACTATAAGAGTTTCGTTAGACGGAAGGTTTAGACGGACTGCTTTCTCGAAGCACATGATGTCGGCACGATGAAGGCTTAACCAGTCCATGCCAATGATGACGTCGAAACTTTTGATTGAGACTGGCATGAGGTCGATTGGAAATGAATGGTTGTCTAGGGTTAGGGTACAACCTAAGTATATGCTACTCGTATTTTCAGTTTTTCCATTAGCCATTTCTACTGTAAATAGTTCTTTGAGTGCGTGCGGTGGTTGATTAAGCATGCGAGCAAATTTATGGTTTACGAAGCTTCGCTCCGCTCCACTATCGAATAGAATGCATGCATAGGAGTTATCGAGGAGGAACGTACCGGTTACTACTGTCGGGTCAGCAACTGCTTCCCCGTGGCCTATAGCCAGTACCCTCCCTGCTCCTCCAGCATTCCTCGCTTTGGGGCAGTCCCTCTTGAAGTGGCCTGCTTCGCCACATCCATAGCAGGTTGGGCTCGCGCCAGAGCTAGGGACTTGGTTGATAGGTTGTGCCGGGAATTTACAGAATCGGACGGTGTGTCCTTTCGTGTTGCAGTTAGAGCACTGCAATTCACGGCAGGGGCCGTTGTGGTGGTAGCTGCATTTGTTGCACTTGGGCGAACTTCCAGCATACCGACTAACCGGGGCAGTAGTAGCAGCAGTAGAGGTTACTGCGGCATGAATTGCCACCAATTGCTGCTTTTTGGCAGCCTGCTGCTTCTTCCTTTCATCCCAGAATTTCCGCTTAGTCTCGGTGGGTTTGGAGGGTTCCGGGATGGCTAGGGTGGTTGTGGTTGCAGGGGTTTTGACTCCATGGTCAATGAGTCGTTGTGCCAATCGTTTGGCACTGTCGAAGGTAGCGGGGTTTGACGCTAGCACATTCCCCTGATACGGAGGCACTAGCCCCCATATGTACCTCTCGATCTTCTTCCCCTCGGTGGGAACCATATTGGGGCAGAGGGCCACCAGCTCGCTGAATCGGGCAGTATAAGCGACCACATTGGTGCCCTTCATTGACAGGTTCCAGAGTTCCTGCTCCAGTTTCTGGATCTCGCCCCTCGGGCAGTATTCCTCAGTCATGAGGTCTTTCATTGTTTCCCAGCCCATGTCGTTGGCTACGACGAGAGTTAGCGCTTTGACGTGGCCGTTCCACCACGTTAGGGCCTTACCCTCAAAGGTGCAGGCGGCATATTTCACCTTGCACGCAGCAGGGCATGAACAGATTTTGAAGACTGATTCAGTCTTCTCGAACCACTGCGAGAGAGCAATGACTCCGCCGGTGCCATAGAAAGGCTTCGGCTTGCAGTTTGTAAAATCCTTGTAAGAGCACTCCCTTGAGCGCACAAGGATTTCGATCGGAGTAGATTCCACAGGGGTTCCACCTCTGCTGGCATCAGAAGAGTGATACTGAGCCATGGCAGTTGCCACTGCTGCAGCTACAACAGCATTCAGGGCTACAGTATTGATGACCGGAGGCGGAGGAGGTGGTGGAGGTGCAGGATTATTCCTATTCCTGGGAGACTTGCGAGGAGGCATCCTTTAGCTGAAAGTTTAAAAAGATAAGAAGGATGGTAAGAATCAATTTGTAAGCAACTTGAGAGTGACACACGGACTAACTAACCATAGTCCAACAGTTGAAAGAGTGTTTGAAACCTTAATAAGAAATATTTGAAGGAAAGTATAAGTGTATAGACTTTTCCCAGATAGTTAGATCTCAAAAATACTGGTATTACCGATGTAATAAGTTCAGTGAAAATCGACCTAACAGTAGGTCATACATCATACCATATAGAAAAGTTTGACAGTTCTTGGATTTCAAATTTGAGTACGGAAGTTAGAAACATTTTACACACAAGCGCTACTTGGAGCACAGATGTTAAAGGCTATTCTTTAATTAAAAGACGGAGCTGTACTAGACATCAACCAACGGCGATGGGAAAATCCCGGGCGAGTACTGCGGTCGGATACTTGACGAAACACTTCTTGAATGGGTCGATCCTGAGTCCTCTGACAAGCTCGAAGTTCCAATATTTCAGCTCGTGAGGCAGCCAACTGCTACAGCAGGGTTTCATTTGTCCTCCGGGTCCCTTCCATGTCTTCTTCAAGGCGGCGGATGCTGACTGTGTTGACACCTGAGTCGGCATCAATCTCTATGACCCAGTCGACGGCTGCTCCACCTTGCTTGACAATACGAGCTATTCTGCGGATAATGACAGACAGAGCTCGGTCAGTAGAGCCACCATCGCTGACGGTGTAAAAGGTTCGGTCCCCAAAGTATGGTAAGGGTTGACCCTGATCATCACTCCAGCGGTTCAGGTTGTTTGCCCACATGGGTGTAGGACCTGGAAACGCGGGTCGAGGGTTGTTGTTCGGGGCTTGACCTACAATCGGTAGGTTGTTGACTTCAGGCTCGGAGTCGGATCCATCTGAGAAGCCTTCTGCGAGGTGATCATTCAAAGGGATTGGATGATCAACTTCGGGCTCTTCATCGATCCACCCGGCATTGCCTTCATTAGGAAAGTACGGGTCGCCATGATGGATATCTAGCCATCAAGATCTACGCGAGAATAGAGGTATAAGAATATAGTATACGTGTAACTAGTAGCGCAAAATACTCCTATAGTATTTTAAGTTTATGTTCTATTGATCTTCTTGTGGTATTGTTGGTAAGTTTTTAGACTTGTTAACCTATCACAACCATTCTAAGGCATGTGCTAATCACTCCTAGGATCAGCATAGTTGATCAGGCTATGCCATTCCCAGGACTGACCATACATCCCCGAGCTCACTTGTGATATTTAACAATCGTAATACTTTTGTTCTTGTCATTGTGACACTTATTTTAGTATGAATGCAGACTAGTATACTTAGTTAAATATTTTATTATTTAAAGTATAGACTCTTGGTCAGAGTTTAATCCCTAATGGGTTTATAGTTTAGTATATCTTTTATGGGTTGATATACTCAATTCACTATAAACAATGCTCTGATACCAATCTGTCACACCCCAAAACCAAGAACGGCGGAAACGTTCTAGGGCGGAGGACGTCATGTAAGGTAATCACAACACAGTAAATGTAAATAGGCAAACAACATCATCCATTGCATTAAAATATATAAATTTAATACATGTGTGTTCTGTAAAATTTTAGACACCAAAAATATAACGTAAATCAAAATAACAAAATGATGAGTCTTGAGTACGCTCCATCATCTCAAAAGCTGGCATCGGTACCTGTCTACTGATGACCTGAGAATACAAGTTATTTTGAAAGAGTTTATCAGCATTAAGCTGGTGAGTTCATAAGTATTTTAGTGTCAATGTTCATTGTCAAAAACGTTTGAACTTGTCCCAATGTATAAGTTTGTAAAAATGTAAATAAATGTTTAAAAGTATTTGCAAAAGTTTGAATCTCTCAGAAAATCCTATATTTTCTATAATAGTAACCTTCTACCAAGGCTTAACTGTTTTGTAAACTCGTCTGTTGTAAAAGTGTGTGATTTCCCAAGTATAACTATTATTTGATAAAATATAGTTTGTACATTAATGCTTAAGTGAGATTATCACTAAAATATGTAATGGGTAAATCATTGTAGTACTGTAGTTTTGTATAATAAGAACTACTGTTGTACTGATTACTACTACCTTAAACCGGATTTATATTAAGGTATGATGTGATAATTGCACCATACTATCGACTGATAACAACGACATAAAGAACGGTCGTAATAACGGAATGACGTTTGGCACCCGCAGACCTGCAGGTCCGGCTGTAGCTAGCAGCAAGGTGTAGGATAGTCAATCCAGTATAGATCTATACGCAAACTCAACGCTCTCCCTCCAAGAGAATTCTGGCTACAACTCGGGCCATGACATTTAAGGCATGCTCCGATACAGTGGATCACATTTGTTATCGTATTCTTGCATGTGTGATGAAATGTTTCTTGTTCTAGTATAGTTGTATATGTTCTCGTAGTATTGTTGTATATATTCTCTTCCTAGTATAGACTCATGAATGAACTGACTCATTGATCTAGCAGTTGTAATAGTATGATTCTGTGTTACCCCGATGGTAACTTGTTAACAGTGCGTTTAGTACATATGATTATGGAAGTATTTTTATGTCTATATATGTATATTTGATATATAATTAATATGGAAACGACCTTCGGATGGTCACCCAAAATCCTATCAGACCACATCCAAATCGAGGAAAAGGAAACAAGGTGGATAGCCTTCCTAAGCCCTTTAAACATTATTTATACGTCTATACATATATGGGCATGCAATTTGTAATATAAAAGCATAAATAAGTATTTATAAGGCATTTGAAACATAAGTATTATTTTTATAGAAAGATTGACTTGATGTCAATCTATAAAACCATTTGAAGGTGTAGATTTGATTAAAACAGTTTAAGTATAAGGAACATTTGCTTAAATCACAGTTGTAGTGTAAATTCGAAAAGTAAATGGGTTTGGAAAACATTTAGAAGTAAAACAGTTTGATAGATAGTTTGAATAGTGATAAAACCACTGATTTCCCTAGTTATTAATCACATGTGATTAGTACAATCACATGTGATTGAAACAATAACTATAAGTATTTAACTTGTATTCCCCCCCTTTTGAAAGCATATAAAAGCATTTAGAATATTTAACAGGTTGATTAAGGGGTATGAAACTCACTTGATTGATTGAAGAAAGCGAGATGGAAAACCGGGCAGAGTTTCGTCTCGGAAAACGGATTTTTCTCGGGATTCTCGGGAATCTCGGGAGTAAAATCGACCCTCGGGACTTGAGCAAAAAGACCAGAGCTTCGGGTTATAACGGGCACGGAAAACGAGACAAAGTTGTGAGAGAGAGGAGAGAAATGAGCAACATTTTCGGAAAGCCTCGCATCCTATTTATAGGAAGGCTGAACCGCCTCCGAACGCGGGGCGTACGCTCGTACGCAGCGCGTACGCGTACGTCATGCATGACCGAAGCCTCGACTGCCTCGGTTCGGATGGGACGGGTTGCTGGGTACGCGGGTCGGATGGGACGGCGGGTCGGACGGGACAGCGGGTCGGACGGGTCGGAGCTTCGGACGGGTCGGACGGGTTAGAACTCTTCGGATAGTGCGACGTGGACGATCCGAGACCCTCGATCTCAGTACGCGGGGCGTACGAAGGTACGCGGGGCGTACTTCGGTCCAATCCGATGACTCCCCTTCGGATATTACCGGGAATTTATAATTAAATTCTTATTTATTTTAAATAAACTTCAAAAATTCATATCTCTCTCATACGAACTCCGTTTTTGACGTTCTTTATATCCACGCGAAGGTGAGACCATGATCTACGACTTTCGTTTAGATTCCGTTGGCTAATTCCGAAATTATTTTTATTATTTATTTATTAAAATGACGTGATTAAGGAATTTCTTCAAAATTTCATAACTTCCTCATCCGAGGTCAGATTTGGACGTTCTTTTCGTGTACGCAAACCTTGATATGATTCCTACTACTTTCTTTAATCCGAACAAGATTTTAGGAAGGTTACATTTTGACCTAAATTTGATCGGTTTTACATTACATTGACTCGAAATATCTGGTTGTCACAACAAACACCATTATTCTCATAGTCAATACCTTTTGAAAACCCCTCGGATCATCTTCTTGACAAAATCTGTAACATCCTAATGTTCACGTACTTCTAATTCAACCCTATAATTATATTATAATGTGTTTTGGTCTCTAAGTCCAAGAAAATATGAATTGGAGCCTTAGTGGCATTTTCGTAATGTTGGCAATGAGGAGTATGTCATGCGTACCAGTGTGTATGCTGAGAGTACTAGGACACGCCCTAGTACGCTGGGCGTACATCTATATACGTAGGGCGTACTTGCTAAATGAGGAAACCCTAATTTTTAGGGTTTGGTTGGTATTTAAGCATCCTTATGGGTTCATTTCCCTTCACCTTAACAACCTCCACCCTCTCTTTCGTGATTGTGACCCTAGAACCACCTTGTGAAGCCATTTCAAACATTAAGGTGTGTGTTTGTTTGCTTAGAAGCAGAAGGAAGGAACCAAACTCCTCTTGGAGGGAAGAAGCACCTTGGATCTGGGATTTATTCTTCATTTGCAAGTATCCTAAGGTATAAAGCTTGCACCTTTGTTTTCCAATCTTGTAGGTCTAGAAATGGGGGTTTTTATGTTACTTTTTGGTCCCAAATGTCTCATCTTGTGCATGGCTTGTTCTTGTCATTTTGATTTGTCCTTTAAGACCCTAAGAGGGGTCATAAGCCATAAAAATGAAGTCCTATTGGTTAGAATTGATCCATACATCTTATGGAAGGTCTTAATGGATTAAGACCTTGAGTTAAGCTCTTATTGGACATGTAAAGTAATAAAGTTGGAAACTTTATGACTCTAGAGTGTATTTGAGCCTTGGATATAGAATATGGACTTAAGTGCTTAAGCCATTAAGCACTTATTGGATTTTGAAGATTGCGAGGGTGTGTCTCGTGTACTCGGTCAACCACCCCGATGGTAGTCAAGCTGCGAGGCCTTGTGTATGTCATGCGTACCTCAGGAGTATGCCCTACATACTCGCATTGGTTCAGCTCTATTGAGTTGACTCGGTTGAGTTGACTCGGCTGGGGTTGACTCAGTTGACTTAGTAGGTTTTGACCAGTTGACTTTGACCAAGTTTGACCTTGAGGGTATTTTCGGATTTTGATGGAATTGGTTAATTTGTGGGATTAGGTGTGGGTTAGAGAGCTGAGATTCGGAGTCGGGACCTTATTAGCTTCTAAGTTTGCGAGGTGAGTTTTCCTCACGGTACTTACGGGTAGAAGGCACCAAGGTTGGCCCGTTGGATTGATATCCTGTTATGCATGCTATTGTACTGTAGTGATCTGTTAGATCGGTATCTTGGTATAGAGGACGATGTTATGCTTAGTGATCCGTAGATCTGTTTGACTAGCTATAGACTGTTATATGCTTATATGTTATATGTGCACATGTTTGGTTGGTGGCTGAGGCTTCACTGCTTTGTGCGTAAGCAAACAGGTCGGGGCATACCAACCCGATGGTTGAATGGGCCCGAGGGTATTCCATCCCGAGGATGATTGGACCCATAGTGTATTGGCATTCCAACCTGATGGTTGAGGGGACTGGGGTATTCCAACCTGATGGTTGATTGGACCTATAGTATGTTGGCATTCCAACCCGATGATTGAGGGGCTTGGTGTATTCCAACCCGATGGTTGATTGGACCCTTAGTATGTTGTTAATTATATCTATTATTTGTTTATGTGTTGGTACTTTGTGGGATCTCACTAAGCTTTAGGATTATAATTTTGGGTTATATTTCTGGTACTTTAGATGACCGCAGGAAGGCGAAGGCATGACCGTACACATCCTTGTATTTTGACTTATGATTTGGGAAACTATGATATTGAACATGTTTTGAAAACTATGTGTAAACAATTTATGATTTTGGATTGGTTTAAAAAGTTTAATTTTTTCATGATTTTTATGGATGTTACAAAATCGGAACCCTATCACCCTCATGTAAGCTTTGGTGTATTCATCAATGGTGTTGTTGCCTTAAGGTGTTTCCTACTGGAGCAAACTAAATAAGTTGCATATCTTCACCTTTCCTTCTTAGCAAAATCAACATCCAAGAAACAAGGTTTCCATAGCAAAAGGCGATGATGGTGGTTGGTGGGGTTGGTTTACCAGAGGAGGTGGTTATGTTGGTGAATTGTAGGGAAGAGGGCGAGATGAGGGGGATGAAGCGAGGTAGGGGCGGGGATGAAGATTTCAATATTCTTTTGTGGATTGATTTCTAATTTGGTCAATTGCTTGTTTTTCTACTGATTATGTGTACCTATCATATCCCCTGTCCATCAATAGGTTTTATCTTCTCCCCACTTTGTTATCATCCATGAAAACATTCCCATTGATTGCTAGATGTGTTGGTATAGGTTAATATATGATTTTTTGGTGTGGTTTTATACATGATCTTATCTTCTAATTTGGTCAATTGCGGGATGTGTGGGTGTGGATTCATATACAAATTGTTTTTTTTTCCTAAATCACTAAATCATGGTATATATGTGTTGAAAAAGGTTTATAAGTGTGTAATGCCCTGTTCCGAATCGCTACCCATTTGGGTGTGGTTGATGGTATGTGAATGATTCGGGCAATCGGAGTTAGTTTTGGAGCCAATGGTATTTTGGGAAATGTTCAGCTCGTACTTTTATGGAAGTTGGCTGTTTGTTCATGATATTGTAAGATAGGTATGTGTTTTTTAAGGCATAGAGCTTCTTGTTACCTTTTCATGGATACAAGGATGGTTGGAATCGGAGTTGTATCAAAGAATTTATGGCCTTCAGAATGAATTAGGGTTTGAGGGTAGACCTTAGTATGTGGGGTGTACCAAGAGAGTACGCGAGGCGTACTGGTGCGAAGGGATCTACGTCGTGTGTAATAAGGATTACACTTAGCATACTGCGAAGTTGGGATCGGGATGTGAGACCTTGTACGCGGGGCATACGAGGAGTACGTTGGGCATACGAGGGAAAGGATGAAACCCTAATTTTTAGGGATGTACCCTATATAAGCTTTATGTTAGTCCCTTTGGTTCATTTATAAGCTATCCTCCATAACCTAAAAACCTTAAATCGAACATTTTAGTCTCTTGGTGGTATTCTTGAGCTCTTAGAAGGTTTTTGGTGCACATTTTGCCCTTGGGAAGGAAAGAAGCGAAGCTTGAAGTTGTTTGGCTTGGTGGAGAGGCTTTGGATCCAGAATCATCACCTTGCGGGGAAGCTTATTGAGGTATCAAGTTTTCATCTTGGATTGTGTATGATTAGATCTCTTCATGGCTATTTTATTATGATTTTGGTCTTCTTTTTGAGTCTATGGATGATTTGGGTTGTTTAAGGGTTGGTTCTTTAATTTGAGTTGTTTTGGAATTCTTAAGAATAAAGGTGCAAGCTTTATGTGAAGAATGGTGTCATTCATGCATTAAGTCAACCATTAAGTCCCTTTTTAAGCTTAAGAGCTTCATTTAGTCATATATGGACGTAAAGTTGGCAACTTTACGTGATAATCCAACTCAAGGAGGTCAGATCTATGTTTGGGAAGCTTTATCTTAATGGATAAAGTGGAAATCAAGTTTGATGGGTTTTGAGCATTACAACATTCCAATGGTGCACATGCAACCCTATTTGCTTTGGATCTAGGTTTTTTTCAAGTTATACATGCAAATTAATTTTCCAAAGCAAAACCCTAATCCAACATACAAGAAAACTAAATCTAATCATATTAGGGTTAGAAGAATACCTTTCTTGTTGATTGCTTGATCTTGACCTTTAAGAGCTTAGTGCCTCAAGTACTGCACCTCTAATGGAATCACAAACACCACTTAGCAATGATTGAACACGAGAGAGGTGGAGGCTACAAGATTTCGGCCAGGGTTTTTTCTAAGGAATCAAGTGGCCGATTTCATGAGCCCTGGGGTTCCTTTTATAGTTGAGGCTACTAGGGTTTTCAACTGGAAACCCTAATTCCCTTGCTTAGGCCCTAATCAAACCACAGACCCCCACATGATAGGGCCTTAGACAAAATTCTATGGGCTTCCCATAGATTTTCGTCCACCCCTTATCAATAGGATCCATTAGCCCAAACTACAACTATCACCGATTTTCATAATCATTCCCCGTTCTTTTAATCAGTTTCTTTTGATCACTAAATCAATTCCAAATTAATTTATGATCAATACTAATTAAATAATATGATTTCTCAATTAATATATTATTCTTATAATATATTATTAAATCACTAATTAACCTTTTTCTACAAAACTCATCTTATCAAATTGCTATGGTGAAGGCAACCTAAAAGGACCAAGTTACTATCAGATCAAGTACATCCTAATTATAGTTATGGGCTTAGATACTTAATCCAATAGTCTCCTACTTGGATAAGTCTAATAACTATAACTGCCAATGCACCTTCAGAATCTGATTAGCAATCGTAGCTCTTAAAAGCTGTTATCGAACTCTGACCTAGTCAATGACACGTCCTTTAGATAAGGGATCATATAATCCTCCGTTCTGCAAGATATCGTGTGGACAAATACATGGAACATAATCATTCTCAATGTCCAACATTTTGTTTCCCGGCTTCTAATTTGTTTGACAACGAACTTAATTGAACACATTAATTCAGTCCTGACCGGGCCCGACACATAAGTCAACACAAAATCATCGAGGGGCCCAAGATTTCACTTTTACCCTCTTACGATAAAAGGAACAGATAAACTTTGACTTATATGCTTGTATTATTTACTTGTCAAATCATACACAACAACATGTTTTATAACATCAAGTTACTGATGCGTTTACGCATTATCAATGTACAACCAAATCGCAAACAACAACTCATATATCTAGGTTTAAAGATTATACGATATTATCGTCACACAATCACTCGTGATAAATTCCATGAAGTGATTCACATGACCGTTGGTTTAATCCAATACTCAAATCTTATTTCAGAAGTACTCATGAACGTTGCAGCAAACCTTTGCTATGTTTAAGCACTTAGTCAATCTACAACCAATTCATGGCAATCTGGCCTCATTACTTACTTCCAAAGTATGATCGACTGTGGATAATTTGAACAATCCAATTATTCAGGAAGTAAAACATACAAAAATGAAACAACCGTAAACAATCGACACAAGATAGCAAACAATACTTATATATAAATCTCCATTTTATAATCACCAAATGTCAATTACATTTATCTATTAAAAGTTTCAAAACATCTATCTAATCACTAAAACTAATATCGTCCTTCAGACCAATGCTCCTCGCATGTTGTAAGTGCTTAACCCTGCTCAGACCCTTTATGATAGGATCTTCTAGATTCTCTTCTAACGATACCCTCTTAACTACGAGGAGTCCATCTTCTACCCGATGTCTGATGAAGTGGTATTTTCTGTCGATGTGTCTGGATCTACCATGATCCCTTGGTTCCTTGGTTAAGGCAATCGCTCCTTCTTTATCACATAAAATCTCTATAGGTGACTAGTACAACTCCAAGGTCTACAATAAAGTTCTTCGACCATATTACCTCCTTCGACGCTTCGCTCACTGCTATGTACTCTTATTCGCACGTTGAATCAGCCATGATCTCCTGCTTGGAACTTTTCCAAGTAACACTCTCAAGTCATCACTTAAGAATGTTCTTAACTATACACTGTCACTCTCAAGTCATGACTCCCACCAAGTGTAAGGGCCCAATCCTTAGTCCTTCGCAGATACTTAAGAATGTTCTTAACTGCTGTCCAATGAGCTCTACCCGGGTTCCCTTGATATCGGCTAACCATGCTCAACGAAAAATCCATATCAGGGCGAGTACATGTCATAGCATACATGATCGAGCCAATGGCGGAAGCATATGGCACTCGACTCATTTCTACTATCTCAGCGTCTGTACTTAGATTCCGAGTCTTACTCAGCTTGGTATTGCTTTGGATTGTCAGTTCTCCTTTCTTGGAATTCTCAATGCTAAAACGTTTTAGCACCTTGTCCAAGTAAGTACTTTGACTAAGTCCTATTAGTCTCCTACTTCTATTTCTCAAAATCCTTATCCCCAGAATGTAAGCAGCTTCTCCTAGATCCTTCATAGCGAAACACTTCCCAAGCAAGGACTTAACCTCCTACAAGGTTCTAATGTCGTTTCCTTTGTGCAGTATGTCATCAACATACAAAACTAGAAAGCTAGCTATACTCCCACTAGCCTTGACATACACACAAGACTCATCCTCGCTTCTTGAATATCCAAACTCTTTGACTTTCTCATCGAAACAAAGATTCCATCTGCGAGACACTTGCTTTAATCCATAGATGGATTTCTCAAGCTTGCACACTCTATTAGGATATTTAGCATCCACAAAACTCTCTGGCTGACATATGTAAACATCTCCAGCCAACTTCCCGTTAAGGAAGGCAGTTGTTAGGTGCATAAATTGCACCTTTTCATAAGCTAATTTCATGTTTATTTATAGCATTGCATTGCATTTTTAGTGTAATTTTCATTCATT
This sequence comes from Lactuca serriola, assembly GCF_051521515.1. Taxonomy (NCBI): domain Eukaryota; kingdom Viridiplantae; phylum Streptophyta; class Magnoliopsida; order Asterales; family Asteraceae; genus Lactuca; species Lactuca serriola. The sequence continues at coordinate 7,080,997 of NC_136408.1, forward strand.
TTGCATTTAAGGACATTATCGAGGATCTATTGATATTTCACCATTTTTGTGGATGTTTCGGGGTGATTTGAAGTTTGGAGCATGCTTAGGATGGTCAAGGGAAGATCTCGGTGAAATTTCGGATTTCGGAGCTAAATTAAAGAAATGAAGAAAATTGGAGATTGGCTATCTTAGAGTTCATTACACGGCCCGCGCTTTGGCAAGGCATACGTTACGCGGCCGCGCTTTGGAAGTATCTCAGGACATCAGAGTCATTACATGGCCGTGTAATGACAAGGCATATGTTACACGGGCGTGTAACCTGATCTGATGGAATTTCAAAATCTTAACTTCCGATTTATCTACGGTTTTGGGGACATTTAGGGGGAACTTCGACTTGGAACTTCAAAGGGGCGATTTTGGGGAGTTTATATCATCATCTAACACTTTGGAAACACTTTAATTTGCTTTTTGTAAGTCAATTTGAAGTTTAAACTTGTTTGATTTGTAGTTTAACCTAGACATGTGTGGTTGATTTCATTATCATTTCTGAATCTGAATTCTTAAGTATGTGTTATTAGGTTGTAACTTGAACTTGATTTGTGTTTAACATCTAGTAATCTTTGATTTGATCTTAATCATGTGTTTGGTTTATTCTCTTTTTCACTTGATCAATGAATTAGGGTTTTTATCAATCTAGTTAATCAAATTGTAAAATTCGTATATGTTTTATGATTTGAAGTTAGTAACATGCACTTAAATGATTGTAACTAAATCAAAATGAGTGTAATCAAAGATTAAATGTTCATAATCCCAAGCTTATGAGGAATATTGAATATTGTTGGTAATTGTTGCAAGAACTTAAAGTCATTTAATGATTTGATGAAAGAGCTTATTTGAATTAAATCAATTAAATGAAGTTTTATTTGAAAAACATGTTTTGAATAAAACATCTTTTGTCAACTTGGATATTAGAGTTTATTAATATCTAAATTACCAACCTAGATTGAACATGAGTTATAATCATATTACATCTTTCAACACAATACATGTATAGGAATCAGAATCGAAAATGTACTTCTATTACTGCGTTTTGTTAACAATCTTGTTTATTTATGAAGTTTAAATCTAGTTCAAACACAATCCCCCATTTTAATATTATTTGTATTATGTGTGAAAATATGACAAGGTAAAAAGTCCCGTTTTCCTGTGGACCGATCCTGCTTACTCTATACTATCTTTAGTATAAGAAATAGCAGTGACTTGAGCTTTATTAAGATTATTTTATCCCATTATTTGTTGGTTTGACAACCAAACAAATTGGCGCCATTGCCGGGGATACGGTAGTACTAATTGTTTATGCCAAGATCTTTTCGCACAGGTACACCTTTACCAGTTGATTTGGAGATAGAGAAATCTGCTAAACAAAGAAGGAAGCAAGCCAGACTTTTAGAGAAACAACAACAATCTGGAGTTTCTTCATCAAATCCATCAACCCCATCTTCACCAACATCCAAAAGTACCACCTCATCATCTTCACCTTTACCCGAATCTGAAACCTTTATCCCTACTCCTACCATGGGAGACAACCATTGCCAACATCCTCCACATCCACCACCTGAACAAACCTTTAGACAATGGGCCACTCAAGATGTCACCCAACAACCTTTGTGCATAAATTACCCTGCAACAATCAACTTTGAACTCAAGTCTGGACTCATCCATTTGTTACCCTCATTCTGTGGTCTTGAGAATGAAGACCCACATAAATTCCTTAAGGAATTTCATGTTGTCTGTGTAGGTATGAAGCCACATGAAGTTACAGAAGATCAAATCAAGTTAAGGTCATTCCCCTTTGCGTTACAAGATTCAGCCAAGGAGTGGTTATATGATTTACCACCGGGGTCAGTCACAACATGGAATGAACTTGCAAGGATGTTTCTGGATAAATATTTTCCAAAAATGAGAGCTTCAGCTTTACGCAGAGAGATAATTGGTATCAAGCAACAAAAGAGAGAAGCCTTGCATACTTATTGGGAACGGTTCAAGAAATTGTGTTCAAGATGTCCAAAACATGGGATTATAGAATATCAGTTGTTGCAGTATTTTTGTGAAGGAATGTCATCTTGGGATAGGAGATTACTCAATGCATCAAGTGGTGGATCTATAGCCAATAAGACTCCAACAGATTTCAGAATTCTTATCAAGAACATGGCAGAAGAGTCCAAGCATACAGTCCAAGAAGTAGAATGGTATAGTAATGCACCAAGAGGAGTGAAAGAAATTTATAGCCCAAAAATTGAAAGTCAACTTTCTAAGTTGACTAAAGTAGTGATGATGCTTGCAAAGGACAAGGGCGTGCAACCACCAACAGTTAGACCTTGTGGTATTTGTACACAAGTTGGACATCCCATTGATATGTGCCCAATGTTACAAGAAGATGTAGAGCCAGTTCAAGCTATGGGATTTTCAAGTCAACAACAAGGAAACTTCCAGCCAAGAAGCAATCCAAATTGGCATCAACCTAATGCCAATTTTTAGCCAAGACCACCACCTTATCAACCAAGACCCCCATTTCAAAATCAAATGCATCACCAACAAAGTTATCAACCACATTTCCAGCCAACTCAACCTCCTCATCAATCTCAATTCCAACCTCAAAACATGCATCAAGGAAGTAGTTCAAGCGGATCGGGAATGTCTTTGGAAGACATTGTTAAGAGTTTAGCCATAAGTACTCAAACATTTCAAAATGAGACCAAGGAGAGCATCAAGACTTTGGAGCAACAAATGACTCAACTCGCCACTTCTTGAGTAAATTGGAGTCACAAGGCAAACTACCCGCGCAAACCAAGAAGAATCCAAAACATAGTGCATGTGCCATCACTTTGAGGAATGGAAAAGAATATGAAGGTCCTAAAATGATTGAAGAAGAAGAAGAGATGGAGCTAGAGAAAATAGAAGAGAAGTCAAAAACACCTTCAAAGCAAGTTCCTATTGAAGCAAAAGTCACTCCTCCCCCATTTCCTTCAAGGTTAAGCAAGTCAAAGCGAGAGAAGGAAGACAATGAAATCATGGAGATGTTCAGGAAGGTTGAGGTAAATATTCCTCTTATTGATGCCATCAAACAAGTCCCTAGGTATGCTAAGTTCCTTAAGGAATTATTTACATCCAAGAAAAAGTTGAAAGGGAATGAAACTGTTAAAGTAGGAGAAAATGTGTCTGCAGTGTTACAGAAAAGACTACCTCAAAAATGTAAGGATCCGGGTGTATTCACGGTTCCTTGCAAATTAGGTAATCTTCATGTTCCACGAGCTATGCTAGACCTTGGAGCTTCTATCAATGTTTTTCCATATTCCATTTTTAAAACTTTAAATATTGGCATATTGAAGAAGACTGGGGTAATCATTCAATTGGCTGATAGATCTTTAGTACATCCCAAAGGTGTGCTAGAAGATGTGTTAGTCCAAGTGAATGAATTAGTGTTTCCAGCAGATTTTTATGTCCTTGAAATGGATGATGATGACTCACCAAATTTGAGTTCAATTCTCCTAGGAAGATACTTTTTGAAAACAGTCAGGACAAAAATTGATGTTTATGATGGTACATTGTCCATGGAATTTGATGGGGAGGTGATAAATTTCAATATCTATGATGTTATGAGATATCCAAGTGATATTTCATCTTTGAATTTTGTGGATGCCATTGAACCATTAACAGAGGAGTGTTTTGATTTGTCTAATCTTGATGTGTTAGCTCTCATTTTAGACAGGAATCTTCACAAGGAAAGATTGGAAAAACCTGCCAATCAATTTACAATTGATAAAGAGATTACGGAGGTTGTGTCTTGCATGGATGAGAAGAAGAAAATGAGGTTTGATGTTCCAAAGCTGAAAATACCAATGTCTAATGAGAAACTTGTTCCTTCTATTGTGCAGGCACCGAAATTAGAGCTCAAAACTTTACCCGAACATCTCAAGTACGCATATCTTGGAGACAAAGAAACTTTGCCAGTGATCATCTCCACCAAGTTGTCAACAAAAGAAGAGGAAGTGCTTGTCACCACTTTGAAAGAGTATAAGGAAGCTATTGGGTGGACTATAGCCGACATCAAAGGGCTAAGTCCTTCACTTTGCATGCACAAAATCCTTATGGAAGAAGACTACAAGCCTTCCCGAGAAGCTCAAAGGCATTTGAATCCTCCAATGATGGAGGTAGTGAAGAAAGAAATTTTGAAGTTGTTGAATGCAGGGATGATCTACCCTATATCAGATAGCAAGTGGGTAAGTCCGGTTCAAGTTGTTGTTGAGTTTTGGTCATAAGAACATCCTATGTGCTCATATAAACCCTAATGCTTGGATCTAGGTTTCTCTATTGTATATGCAAGTTATCCGAGACTATAAACCCTAGATATAACATATAATAATCAATATAACATATAATAAGGGTTTAGATCATACCTTGATTGTTATATAGCAATAATAATCCCAAATCCTTCTTGTATTGACTTTAGAAAGCTTAGAGTCACAAATGTCACTCCTCTAATGGTTCATAAACACCAAGAGCAAGAGGATGAGGAGGAGGGGTGAAGGAGGCTGACCAAAAATGTGTGAAACCCTAGAAGGATGCTTAGCCGCGTTTTTGGGTCATAAGGGATGTATATATAGTTAGGCTATTAGGGTTATCTAACAAGGAAACCCTAATTTGGATGCTTAAGCCCTAAGCAACCCATAGATTCCTTTCCTTAAGGCCTTGGACGATTTCCTTATGGGCTTCCCCATAGAATTCATCCATTCCTTAATATAATGCAATCCATGACCCAAATTGCAATTATCTTATAATTACAATTCCAGTCCCTTAAGTTTAATTAATCTATTTTAGTCACAATACTAATTACCAATTAATTATTGACTAATATTAATTAAACAATATGATTTCTCCTTTAATATATTATTCTCATAATATATTAATAAATCATATTTAATCCTCTCTCTCCATAATTCATCTTATCAAGTTGCTTTGGTGAAGGCAACCCAAAAGGACCATGCACCATCGGGTCAAGTACATACCAAAATAGTTATGGACTTAGACACTAATCCAACAGTCTCCCACTTGGATAAGTCTAATAACTATTATGCGTATGACTTCAGATCTTGATCTGCAATCGTAGCTTTCCAAAGCCGTTGTCAACTCTGATCCTATCAGATACGCGTGTCCTTTAGATAAGGGATCATATATTCCTCCATTCTAGATATCGTATGAGACATGATTTCTAATCATTCTCTTTGTACTATTTCTCGAATTCCGATTTATGACGACTGACTAATTGAACAAATCAAATTAGCCCTGGCCCGGCCGAGCATTTACGTTTGTCATCACTAAATCATCAAGGGGCCTAAAGATATCGCTTTTATCCTACTTGGGATAAAAGGAACGAATAAACTTTGATTCAATGCTCGCTTGCACTCACTCACCTAATCACACACAACAATATGTTTTATAACACCCAGTTATTGGTGCGTTTACATATTATCAATGTGCAACCGATTTGCAAGATACAACTCACACATCTCGGTTTCAAGAATATAAGATGTTATCGTCTCACCAATCACTCGTGATACAATCCATGGAGTGATCCAAGTGAGCGTGGGTTTGATCCAATGCTCAAATTCATATTCATAAGCACTCATGAACGTTGTAGCAAACATTTGCTTATGTCTAATACTCTTTTAGACATTCCGCACACCAATTCATGACAGTCTTCATTCATACTTACTTCCAACGTATGAACGACTGTGGCCCATTCGAATAATTTGACTGTTCTTAACCAATTAAATTATTCAGGAAGTCAAAACATGCAAAGTGAAACACAAGAATAATACTAATCCCATATGGCCTCAAACTTTAAGTATAAATAAAACACCTTTTATTTATCACCATATCGATTACTGATTATTTGTTGTTTCGGGTAATCAACTTCTTACTTGAATTATTACACTTGTCCCATGCTCTAAGCATGCACACAATGTTTACTTATGGTTCTTACTTTGTGAAATAGATCAAATTGAACACATTTCCAATCATTCTCATTTCACAACTCCTAATCCTTTTTCATAAGTGTAAGAATATCAAATTCTTGCCACTTATAGAATATGTTAGATTCTAACATTTTATGCAATGATCCTTTCATAATATCATTGCACCAAAGTCACAAAGACTATTGCCAATGAAATTACAAAGTCCTCTATCGGAGATTGTTACAAGACAATTCCTTAGATATGATGTCTCTCATTCAAAGTACATTCCTTTGAACATCCTTTTGCATAAAAGTTTCTAATCTAGACATAGATATTCAATATTCAATTCCCAATATGGACACGCTTCCATAATTTCCATATGACAACTCATTCTTAAGAGAATCTTGTCTATTCACAATAATGTCGATATGCTCCATTCAATATGAAAACATTTCCATATTTTCCAATACTATACTTCCAACTACTCACAAGCGACCAATCCTCGGCGAACTTTGGATTGTCCTTTGATAGTTGTTTAATTATCTTAGCCAAAACCGATTCTTGTCCTTTTTCCCTCTAAATGCGCTAAACATTTGGAAAATTTTAGAATGGCCAAATATTATAGCATTTGCAATCGATCCTATACCCGAAGCGTATGAGACATGATGCATAATGTCTTACATAAAGATTTGATACTTTATCAATCTTTTGCCATAATGTTTTATTTGCTATGTTCTCAAAATTCGAATTATGAAGAGGAATGCCGTAATCATAATCAAAATTTTAAGAACACACTATGTACCTTTGACTAAATTTATTAACATTTCTCAACCTAAACCTTTAGATTTGAAATGAAGCATAATATTCTCTCCTTTAATTATAGCAAAACAACTATTCCATCCTTACAACTTTGCAAAGAATGACTCTTGTTTTCTATAATTAATATTGCCAACTTGCAATACTTTCCTTAATAATCATACAATCATAACATTTATGCTCCCACTATCATGATGATTATTATAAACATAACACTTATGCTCCCACTAGCTTTGACATGTATTCAGAAACAGCCTAACTTTCAGAAAAACAATACCTATTGAATTTCTTAAGTCCATGTTTCTAATATTTAATGCTTTGATAATCTTTTATCAAGGCTTTTTGAACTTATACACCTTTGCCTTAGATACTTCATATGTGTGTCTAAACAATTGCCAAACCTCACAATTCAAATTATGGAAAGGGATACCGTAACCATAATCGAATTCGAGAATGCAATTTTAAAATCACTATCTTCTTAAAATCTTTCTTAGTGAAAGTATTTCCTCACAATCATTTTCATGAAGGAGGAAATCCTGTGACACTTAGATTTAAATGGTGTATTTGTTCCTATCCATGTGAATTTGTCAAAACCAAAGTTTACGACAAATTCAAACTCATATGGATCGAACTTTCTTAATCTCGATTTCTTGCCTTATGGTAGCACGGCTGCCCACCAGGTCTTCCAAGTAGTTAAGAAGCTCACCTTTTCCTATCAATGTACCTTTCATTAATCAAGGTCCTTGCCTTTTATGCATTCAAACGAGAACTCATAGGACTCACATGCATAATTAACTCAATTAGAATGGCACATAAACAAAATAGTGTTAACACGATAGGTTGTAAACCTCAACTCGTGTGCTAGTGATGATCAATAAGGTCTATTTTGATTTGTTCTTGAAACCTTTCAAGACTATTAAAACTCCCACTGGCTCCTTGACATATAATATGTTCTTTTCAATAAACATTTCTTGACAAACAAATATTCAAGAGTTAGTGTAGCTTTTATCAAAACACTTCATAAATTGGTCCTAGTTGGTCTTTGTCTTATCCCAGACATCACAACTTTCCACATTTGATGAATGCTATAAACCTTTCTAATACTTATCACTCGATGTCACAATCTTAACTCTAAGACTTGTTTTTGGAACGAAGTATGATTGACTTCTTGATTTAACCATTTCTTCAATTCTTGATTCCTCTTCTTAGACATACAATTGTACTAAGAATCACTTAGAGGATCAATTGAGATATGGTTCTTAATCATCAAGACCTATCATAAAGCATAAAAGGTACTATCCCTTCTTCTTAGAATGGAGAAACTTTTATCTTTCTGCCTACTTGATTCTTCTTATTCGTTCTGCTATTGATTTAAACTTTTTCAATCAATTCAGAATTACACTTAATCTTACAAGTATAATCATATTTACTAAACCTTTAGTAAATCATGACGAATACCATTGTTACTCTTATGGTGCACTTGATCAACACGCAACTTTGTGTGCTCGATCTCCTAGTCCTTCACTTGACACTATGTCAATGAATTAGTCTAATTTCCAAAATATGAAATTTCTCATTCATCGTGCAACCAAGTTGCATGATTCCAAGTTTCTGTCCAATTGAAACTTGGGCGATGAGAAACTCTCCCTATTTGGTAAATTCTTGACATTTCCATAAATAATACAATTAAGAATCAAATCCATTATTGCTAATAATTGAAACATTCAAACATTAATTTTCATATATGTCATTGCAAGGATAAAATCAAAATTTATATTCATATATAAAAGCAGCGGAAAACATTTGTCCTTACAATGCAAAATCCATTGAAAACTATGTATTTCAAAAGGAAAATTTCTAACAACTCTATCACAACTATCTAAGCTCAAAATCTAATCTTCAAGTCCATGCGATCAAGATCCATTCCTTGTGATTAGATTCATCTTGCTCTTTCACCAAGCTTCCTTTCTTTTCACCGATCCTGCAAAACATTCAAATGCAATATTATCACATCATGTATTAAGAATCAATGAATAGGAACTTAACGGAGTTAGATAGTGGATTTTACCTGAAGCGCAACCATACTCTTTGACTCTCCCATCTTCTGGACTTTTCAGGCTCTTTGGGCAGACTTGTATCCAACTCCCTTTCTTTTGGCAGCAAACGCAGGTTGGTTCTCCTAGAACGTCCTCGGAAGCATGGTCGGTTGACTTTCCCAACAAATACGCTCCATTCCTTCGCCAAATCATTTCTGATTCAGCAGCAATGAGCATGTAAGTTAGGTTAATGAGGTTGTCATCATGATCCATCATATAATACTTTCTTTTGAACTCATTATATGATTCAGGAAGTGACTGCAAAACCCAATTCACAGCCAACTCATCCAGGAATGACACACCCAACATTATCAACCTATCAATGTGTGATTTCATTCCTAGAACATGGGCACACACAGGTTTACCATCTTCATGTTTCATTTCCAATAGGGCTTTAGTGATATTGAACCTTTCAATTCTTCGATCTTGTGGGCTAGGGAGAACAATTGGAGGAGGTGGATGAAGTGAAGCATGATTTCTTGTTCCTCGATCGAATCGTGGAATGTCATCTTCATGTGGAATGCAGCTATTAGGTATCTACTTGCAAAGAAGGATTCGAAGCCTAGACTCATTCGATGGGTATTACTCTTGTAAGAGTTTGACATTGAAATCAAAGACAAGAGCGGAAAGTCAAACTTTGTAGCTGATCATCTTAGCAGAATTGTTTCTCCCGATGACTCAACTCCCATTTATGATGCATTTCCCGACGAGAACCTATTTTCAACAAAAGTTACCCCGTGGTATACCGATATTGTGAACTACTTTGTCACAAATCAATTTCCACCAGATTTAACTCGATGGCAAAAAGACAAGATCAAGAAAGAAGCCAAGAGGCATGTTTGAGATCAGCCATATTTGTGCAAATATTGTGCTGACCAAATGATTAGACGATGTGTGGATCAATATGAGGTACCTTCTATCTTAACATTTTGTCACTCTTATGCTTGTGGAGGACATTTTGGTCCTCAAAGGATTGCAAGAAAAGTATTAGAGAGTGGATTTTACTGGCCAAGTATTTTCCATGACTCTTATGTTTTTTGTGCAAGCTGTGATAAGTGTCAAAAGATGGGCTCTTTAAGCTCAAAGAATCAAATGCCCCTAAATCCCATATTAGTTTGTGAAATTTTTGGTGTTTGGGGCATTGATTTCATGGGACCTTTTCCATCATCTTCGGGTTTTATTTATATTCTTTTGGCTGTGGACTATGTTTCCAAGTGGGTGGAAGCAAAGGCTACCCGTACTAACGATTCAAAAGTTTCGATAGATTTCTTGAAGGCTAACATTTTTTCCAGATTTGGTGTTCCAAAGGCCTTGATCAGTGATCATGGTACACATTTTTGCAATCGTATGCTCGGGATTGTTTTGAAGAAATATGGTGTCACTCATAAAGATTCCACATCATACCACCCACAAACAAATGGACAAGCTGAGGTGAGCAATCGACCAATCAAGGGAATTTTGGAGAAAACCGTGAATACAACAAGGAAAGATTGGAGTACACGCCTTGATGATGCTTTGTAGGCATACCGCACTGCATACAAAACTCCAACTGGAATGTCTCCATACTGTATTGTTTTTGGAAAGCCGTGTCGATTACCCGTTGAGTTGGAACATAGGGCCTATTGGGCGATCAAGCAGTTCAACATGGATTTACGTGAGTTAGGAAAGAAGAGGAAGTTGGACATACAAGAACTTGAGGAAATCCGCAATGAAGCATATGAGAATGAGGTTCTTTATAAGGAAAAGACCAAAACATTCCATGACAAGATGATTACACGCAAGGTATTTCACAAAGGTCAAAAGGTACTACTTTACCATTCGCGTTTTGAATTGATTCCTGGTAAATTAAGGTCCCGTTGGGTGGGACCATTTGTTGTCACTAATGTTTTTGAGCATGGTGCAATAGAAACCACAAGTGAGAAAACCGGGAAGATTTTTAAGGTAAATGGTCACCGTTTGAAGCCTTATTATGAAGGATTTCAAGTCAAGAATGAAGAGGTGGAGGAAGTGATGGTTCCAAAGTATCAAGATTGACAAATAATTAGGATCCATGTCGAGCCATCGACTTTAAACAAGGGCAGTTACCTGAGAGGCAACTCGGGGGTATTTTGGTCATTTTTGTAATATTTTTGTATGGACATTTTCTTTTAAGTTTTTGTGTTCCAAGGTTCTTAGAATAATTAGGGGAGTCTAAAAATAATTTTTATGAAGATTGGAAGTGAGCGGGTGCGGAAATAAGAAAAATCAAGGTGCGTCTCTCAGAACATTACCCGGGTCGTGTAATGCATGCCTTTGCAAAACACGGCCGTGTAATGATGCTTGATGAAGAACTTTTGGCGTTACACGGCCGCGTAACATTACTCTTTCCATTACACGGGCCGTGTAACGAGGTCTGTACATTAAAAAAAAAAAACGCAACTTCTTTCTTTCTTTCTTCATCCAGTCACGGCCCTCTCTTCCTCTTGTTCCCTTAGACGATAACTCACACATACACCTAAAATCTTTGATCTTACATGGAATTAAGCATGCAAGATATGATTTTTCATTCCCCTTTCTTCATCCTTACACTCAAGAAGCTTCAAAACACCATTTTCATGGTGATTTTCGGATTTTTGGAAGAACCCTAGAAATTGGGGTCCGAAAATTTTGTTTTAATTTCTTCAAATTGTTTGTAGGATAAGCTTGGGGAAGCATTGTGGAAGAGATTACAAGTGATTTCAAGCATCAATTTCGTGCTTCAAGCTCTAAATCGGGTATTCTCTTTCCAATTCTTTGACTTTGAATTATTAGTCAAAAAAGCATTATTTTTTGTGCTTAATCTGTCATATTGAGTGTTGGTCATATTAAGTGGTTGTGCATTGTGCTTAAGAGTCAAATTTTTGTGCTTAATTTGTTTTTCTAATGGCTTCATCATCTCGTGGGGGTGGTAAAAAGGGTAATTCCAAACGTGCTAGAGTCATTGACTCTAGTGATAGTCAACGTCACCCAAACCCTCCACGCCAAAATTCGGGTGCATTTACATTCTTAGACTCTCAACAAGAAGCTAGGTATCACAACTTTCTTGGTCGTAGGCGTGCAACACAGAAATTCGTGGACATGCCCACTCTTGAATCCCTCCATATTCATGAACAAGTCCGTGTTTTGTTCAGAAATATTGGATGGGAAGGTTTGTTGTCATTGCATGATGTTGGGTATGTCCAACCAACTCTTCAATTTCTGTCATATGTTTCTTTCAATCAAAGAACCGAGTATCTCTCATTCTGTGCTTTTAGCCGCAATTATTACTTGCATAAAAATCAATTATGTGAACTCATTGGTGCTCCAATTGTTAACACTTACGGTCCATTTCACATATTGAATTTTCCATTTCAAGAGGATGCTAAAGCTTTTTGGGTGAGAATTTCAGGATTGACATACTTTCCAAGTGCTGCTAAAGCATCAAGTATCATTCATCCTGTTCTCAAGGCCGTTAATCGCATCCTTGCTTCTGTTGTATTTCCAAAAAATGAGATAAGCAAAGCTGGCCAAAAAGAATTAGAGCTTATGTGGTGTATGATTCATAACCCAAATCAACTTCCTGATTTTGGATTATGGATCATTTTCAAATTGTTGAAAATATCCCGTAGCACCAGTGGTAAATTACTTTGTGGGGGGTATAATCACAATTATCCTCAAGCACCCCGCTCTTGCCATTTGCTTTCCACCCGGTCTCGATGTTATTGAAGGAGAAACTCACCTCACGACAAACATCTTTCAAAACATGCATTTGTTCCATACCGATTATGAAACAGAAGCCATTTATTGGGCTGTTGATAATCATGATTGCCTTAGCATCGATCATCATAATTCTCAGCTTCTTCGATTATACAATCCCATTCACAACACTGTCTGGCACCTTAGGTACAATGTAGGTGTTCCGATGCCCGAGCCTGATTCTGATTTTGATGCGGATGAGCCCATTCCTGATGTTGTTGCTCCAGTGCATCAAGAACTTGTCATGCATCCCCATCATGACATGTATATGCAAGAATTTCGTAGGTTGCATGAAGACAATCGGCGTTTGCATCATGACTATTCTGAACTTTATGATAGTGTTTGTGAGATAAATACTGAGATGGTGGAGTTTAGGGAAGAATTTTATACCTTTACAGACAATTAACAAGCACGCAACCAACATGTGGATTCCCTTGTGACCAACATGTACAGGGTACTTTGTTTAGGCGGTCAACCTACACAACCACCTTATTACCCTCAATATCCACATTACCCCCCACCATACAATCCACAATTTCCACATCTATATCCCCCTCCATTCACACCTCAAGATCCTCCTCAATAATTTGTCCCGCTCTCTTCCCAAGCATCGAGGACGATGCATATTTTTAAGCTTGGGGAGGGGTGTATCATAAATAATTAAAAAAAGTTGCATATTCATTCATTGCATGAGTATATATATATATATATATATATATATATATATATATATATATATATATAATAATAATAATAATAATAATAATAATAAAAATAAAAATAAAAATAAAAATAAAAATACAAAAATATTTTTTCTTTTTCATTTAGGTTTTTAGGATCATTTCATGAATTTTTCTCTCCTCTTCCTTCTCATCTTTAGAATGCCTTTAACTTTTTGTCACAATACATAGTCAAGTTCAAAGTTTTGTCTGCTTATACCCCTTATACATGTGGTGTCACTAATTTGTGAAACTTTAGAACTATTGAGAACACATTTATTTGCTATTCACTTAGTGGTGGTGCATTGAGGTATATTATGACAAGCAACTCCTCTTAAATAATTCGGGTCACAGCAGGTGATAATCAAATGTAGGGCGCTTTTAAATACCCGTGAGTACGTTATTGTGTGAATCGGTAAGGCATAAGGAGATGTAAAAGTTCATTTGGTTGTCTAGTTTCGTTTTTTTACTTTATTTTGTTAATCGTTTGTATATATGCTTGTTTTGTTTTGTTTTGTTTTGTAATATTTAGTTAGACTAATTGACTTTTTGTTGGATTATACATGATCTTCGCTTGGTTAAAAAAAAAAATAATAATAATAGGATTTATGCAGCTTTTTCAACATTAGTTTTTTTTTCTTAAGTCAAATCAATGTGTCCAAAGAATAGTTGTTAAAGTTGTTTATTATTTTCATTCTAGTTTTCTAGTTGTAAATATTAGAAGTTTATCGTTAATTTAAACCAATTTGTTTTCCAAGTCAAAACTGCGAGATCATCAAAATGACGGATTTCAAAGTCAAATCTCAACAAGTATTTGTCATTTATAAAGAGTTCTTCAAAAGTCAATTTGTCAAGTTAGTAAAAAAAAGAGAATTAGTTTATGTTTGTTTTTCATTTCTTTTGTGATATTTAAGTTGAGTCTTTGTACATATCCATGCTGCTTTCTAGTATCAAAATAGAGAGAGAACTGAACCAAGCCTTTCCCGATTTTTCATGATGATGTTTTATAGGAAATTCGTTTGTGTTTGATTTTGTTGGCTTTTTTAGCATTAGAAGTTTATTTTGAAGCGAATAATTATGATTATATGGTTCTATTTTTTATATTTGTTGTTGTATATTTCTTTTGTGCTCCTGATATGGTTATGGATTTATCTCCTATTATGGATTACCGAGAGTTGACACGGATTTTGGAAGAACATATGAAGATTGTGCAACCACAAGCTATTGAAGAGAATGTGGAGAAAACTAAGAAGAATGGGATATGCCTTACCGACGCCGAGTGCCCTCCACCCTAAATAACAAGTGTATATTCTTTGATAGGAGTGAGTTCACACATCTTGTTACTTTTTGACTGGAATGAGTCAACATAACTTTTGAAATTTAAATATACACGTGGCCCAAATATTGCTTTCTTCTATGGAATATATCGAAGGACAAAGAGATACAATCGTATCCACAAATTTTAGCAAATACTCATTCAAACCAGAACAATAAATACAATACAGATGGAATAAAGGGGATTTGTTAGTTTACCCTTTCATATTTATAGCTCTTTTAAATTTCAATTCAATGTTGAAGACGAAGAGTGTTTTCGTTTGTTAGAAATTAATTCGATTTCATTTTTATTTTTTGCTATTGATTTTGATTTATGTGTTTCGATTCATTGCAGGTTTGATTCGCCTAACCCTAGAACTACCGCTTCTACGGTATGTTCTCACAAACGAGCAGTAGTTCCATGTGAGTTAGATTTTTTGTTTTTATTTTGTTTGTTTTCATTTCCTCTCTCACAGACGAGCCCTAATTATATATGGTCATCCCTCTCTTCTTCTTCTACTTTAAAAAATCCCACGAATGTTTGGCGTGTGTTTATTTTATAGGTTGTCTTTCGATTTTAGGTTTGATTGGTCCATCAACAGTTATTGAGACATCAAGACGATGACAAATCATAAGATACTTTTCGGTTCTAAAACCCCCTGTTCATTTTTTCTCTTTAATGATTAAATTTTCACTCATTTCTACTTATACATAGCGATATTGTTTGTTTTTATTAGAAATATACAGTACAAGGTAGACATGAGTGTGTATTTGAGTGGTTAGTACTGTTATCGACATCAACATTCACATATAGGTATGGTCAGGCTATTTTAGAAAATGTTTTGTTCAAAATATAATTTTTAGTGTATTTCACGGATACTCTGAGTTGTTTCAATGATGTTGTTTTGATACCCTACAAGGCCTGCTTTTGAGGGGGTTAAGCATAATGTCTGAAATTTATATTTGTAGAATGTGGTGTAGAGTATAGTTTGAAATGAGTTTTCTTCTTTTTGCCATGGGGATCTGGTAATGGCGATGTTGAATTGTTATTTTTTTTCATTTTTATGACATGAATAATATCATTACCACATTTTTTTTTGGCAATTCCATTAGAATTTAATTAACTTTAGAAGTAAAATGATCTACTTATGTTGTGAAAATGGATTGTTTTATCAAATGTGCAATCTTAATATTTTTAACCCACTTATGTTCTATGTACACAGGGCTTATAACAATAAGTTGTCTTATGTTCTTGTAAGGGCTTTTAACAATAAGTTGTCTTATGTTCTTGTATTGGTTACTCTGTACCTTCCTTCATGCATGTATCTTTTGTTTGCTAATTAATTGATTTACTAATTGCAGTTAGTTGTTTAAGTGGACAAAAAAGGAGTTGAAAGAAGATCATCAACCTGGTCTGTTCGCATTCTAAATGCACATATAACTGGGGTTTTTGAGTTCTTTAATTATAACATTATACCAACACATGTATGTTAAATATGTCATTATGCTTTTCAACTCTATGATATTAAAAACATTTTGGTAGCTCTGTAACTAATTTTATAAATCAAACACTTTATTCGCACCCCCCATCATTCTCTTGACACATCCATTTGAGATTTGTCCTTAAATCTTGAAATTTTGTTGAATTAAAACTTCCAAGATGTTTGATTTTGACATAATATTGTGAAAATGTCAATTATCTTAAAAATCATGAATGAAGTAAGTATTGTTAAATTATAACGATGTGTTCCGGGTGTAACTTAAACCCTTCACTTTCAAAGTAAATTGACCAAACCATCAACCTTGATTATAGTACTTAAAAATGAAGTCTTCGGCAGATTTTGCAAAAGGAGATTTTGAAGAGGAGCAACACCACTAAGGGTATGTCTTTTCTAGAAGAGCCAAAACCATTTTAATTCCTTAATTTTTTAAAATCAATGACTTCCAAATCTAACAGTTTGGACTCTAGATAATGACCATGTTATTATCTGAAGCTTTTGTGTTTGTTATAGGTTAATGAGTATACTTCTTAAAAACAACTTCATTGGAAGAGATATAATCATCTTATTATGCACTACTTCCTGATAAGAAGGTAAGTTAAAATATGTGTAAATAAACTACTAACCTTATCAAATCTTTTGTGGATATTAAATTTTAAAAGCTAAAAAGTTCATTTCCTTGTAGAATATTGAGTTAGGCTGATCCAATTTTGGAATATGTGAGCAATGAATGTTTTTTTACGATATTGTTTTTTTGTCACTTGCTTGTCAATTAATTCATTTTTTTTATTTTCAGGTTAATCTAAAGTTTTCTTAGCTTCCATCCATTGAAACTTTAATTAATTTCATTTTAATGTTAGTTTTAGGTATTTTCATATTTCAGAAGTACGATCTTCATATCATATACTCATAATAGTAAAATATATTTACTTTTCTTTTCAATAATAGCATCGTCATCGGTAAGGTACTTCATCCCATCATGCTTTATTTCTGGGTTATATGTTCATTTCACCGAAGAGTCAAGTGTTGGCATGATGATCGAAGATTGTGGTTTTATGTTGACAAAAATATCAATGTACTCTGATGAAACATGTGAATGTCCATGTTGCTGAATACTTTTGGTTGTGGCTAATAGTAGCATTACAATGAGGTTAAAACATCAAACAAGATGATTAAATTCGAGCCTTATTTGCTAATGATATTTATAGTTAAATAATTAGTAACTTACATGTACGTTGAATAGAGTGGACAGAGAATTAAACAATTTATGGGTGCAAAACTCTTATTTTGCTATTCCTAACTATATAAAATTGTGTATTTTTTTGTAGCAAATTTCCAATCCTCCTTTCATTTTATTGATTTAGAAGAAATAATATTGGCTTCGGAATTAAATATCTTTGATATATTTTTTAGACAAAAATGAAATCTTATGCGATGTGCATGATAAATAATTAAATATGTTTGTAGTTCATAAAAAGGATGACCATTTAGGAATATTTTGTCAAAAGCTGGATAACAAACATAAACTATCTCTATTTAAAAGTCATGAACTTTTATTTTTGTTTGTTTGAACCAACACTTTTGTGTTGTGTAACATATATATTAGGTTTAGTAAATTAGTTATCTAAGAGAGAAACATCAATAAAATATAACATGATATTCGACTGAATTTGTTTGACATGATCTAATTTCATAGCTCAAACTTTAATCACTGAATATTCAACGAAATAAAAACTAGAGTCGTCTAAAACTTATTTGCCTAAAACAAAATGCAATATTTTATCAATGAAAATTAATCGATTATCAAGTTAAATTTATATTATTTCATGGGTAACATTATCCATAAGAAATGAGAGTGTCGATGAGATTAATGATTATTTGATCGACCGACTCCATTGAGAATAGAGAATTCACTATAGTTTTGATGAAGCCATAGATGACGATATAAATAATTTTTATCTTGTGAAATTCTTGAGCACACTCACCATTAGTAGTTTACCCCCTCATTACCCACAACTAAATGTTGGATACCAATAATATTGTTACAAAATCTTGATCCATCAAATGGATTGTGTATCGACACCAGATTGATATGTAAAAGTTTTCAACACAATGTCATTGATGCTTAAATAGTTGTTGGTCAACATGTTTGAAAGAGGGTATTTTTGCCAAGGATTCATATATTTCTGTCTGAAGATGACATGTTTTTCATTCATGATAATGAGATCAATTTCCAATTCGATTATGTTTCGCGATGGCAATCAATAAAGCTCTGGGACATACAATTCCAAATATAGGTATATATATATTCAAGAATTGGTTTCTTGCATGACCAACTTTATGTGACATTGTTAAAATGGATATAATGCGCCAATATAAACGTATTTGTGAAGCCTAATGAAGAATTCAAAGGCAGCGATGTATATATATCAAATGTGATGCATAAATAAGTGTTTGATGATTAATAATGTTCAATCAATAGTTCATCGTACACATTTGTAAACAATCTTGAATCTTCATCGTTTAGTCTTACCGATTTCGTATTTGTTAGCATAACTATAATTGATAATTGTTTAGATGTAGTACACCATTTGCACAAAAGAACTAATCGCCTCGAGAAACTAAATTCTGGAAAAGTTATTCACACTCGTCGCTTTACGCGGGTAAACGGCTAGTGTGTGTGTATGTGTGTGTGTATATATATATATATATATATATATACACACACACACACACACACACACTAGGTTTAAAACCCGTGGAAACCGCGGTTGATCAAGAAAAACATTATTAATAATTTGAAATAGTAATAACTAATCAAAAATTTGGAAAAAATATATTAATTTATAAAAATAGAAGTTATGTTAGTAACTTTATAATTTTGGTTTAAAATAAATATATAAATCGTTATATATATATATATATATATATATATATATATATATATATATATATAATTTATGTTTTGTAAATTCAATTATTTGATAAAATCATGAGTTTGTATGATGCAATATATATTAAAGTATAATAAAAAAACACAATAAATCATAAAAATTGCATTAATATATTACAAATTAAACATGAAAGTGATGTAATATACATACATAAACCCTACACAATAAACTATAAATTAATATGACGAATGAAATGCAATTTATGTCTCAAAATAATATGTATTTTCATCAAGTATGAAGAATCTTATAAATATTTTTTAGGCAAAATTTTTTTGTTAAATAATCAAAATAATGATTGGGAGTATCATTTGACATTGCATCTTAGGAATCTTGGGAATATCCTTAAAATAAAACTTGATAACAGTGGTCACGTGGCTTTAGTTCACCGATTGGATTTAGTAAAAAAAAACAACTTTTGTAAATTTAATTCTAAAATCAATTAAATAAAGACACACGACATGATTTTCCAATGTATACAGTATACAAACCATACAATGTTATGGAGTCCATAAAGCAGTGGCATGTGTCATTATTGGGTTTTGGCCTGCTTTTGCCTCTTTGCAGTTGGCAACTTGGCTCTCAAATATGAACTATTTCAGTTTTATACTTAATATTCACTTATTTTAGCATTTCCGTTATCATATCCTATTTCTTTATTGCAGACCTAAAATTATAGCATCTTTTACCCGCTATATTTATGATTTATAAAACATGTTCATGTTACTATTTATTTGAAAAAAAAAAAATAACACATTAAAATGACACTGTTTTTTAAAATATTTTGCAAATTAACCTAAAATAAGAATTAACTTCAAAGTAAATTACTAAAATTGGCATAATTCGTTTGTGTTCTAATTAAAGCAACCTAAATAGTTTCTGTTTGTTTTTGGTAATTACATTAAAGCAACCTTCTTTCATGGTGTGTGTGTGAGTGTTTCCGTAAAGTATATTGTTATTAATGTAAATTTTCTCTTCATTTATCCTTTACTCATAAATTTACATATTTACCATTATGTGTGTTGTTTGTTTTTGTGCTGGAATTAAAATACAAAAAAGTTCCATGCGATGAAAAGTTAGATAGATAATCCATGTTTTGAAATAATTACATACATGTTCCGGTTCCAGTATCATAAAAAAAGCAAGGATGGTCACTAATTTTTAAAACAACATAATGAGTGTAGCTTTCTTTCAGCATAAACATATATGACAATTGTCAACTAGGCATCCATTATTGCAAAAAGAATAAAAAAAGGTAAGTAAAAAAACCTAAAACAACTAAAAACACTTTTTCAATGTGAAGACATTATGACGGTTCGTCCCAATTCAAAATTAAATTCAAAAATCTGCAATTAGGAAACATCAGAAACAACTAATCAAACAAATAAGAAACATATAGTCTAAATAAGCATTCGAGCTCCAAGTTTGGAAGATTCAATCCTACATCTAAATAAGCAAACTACAATCCGGTAACATATTAGTACCCTTTTAATATAGGCAATATACAACACTCAATCCACCGTCATCAATTGAATGGGATTCTTATTAGTTACTACCATCTCTACTTAAAAGTAATTATCAAACATGACCAATTAAAACCATAAACAAAAGAAAACCTCATAAATTGGATGCCAATACTAATCGTAGTAGCCTCACATACATATACCCTTCAAAACCAATCTACCCAAATCCAAGACCATCATTTGCAACATGGCTTAGCTTAAGCTTATTCTCCATGGTTACAAAATTAGATGCATTAAATTTGACCTTAACAGTAAAAAAGGAACAAAATTAGAAGAGTAAATTACACGAATGGTCCCTATGGTTTGGGGTAATTTGCATGTTTGGTCCCTAACTTATTTTTTTAACTCGGAAGATCCCTATTGTTTGTTTTTATTAAGTGTTTGGTCCCTACTGTTTGTTTTTGTTACGCGCTTGGTCCCTATCTTACCTAAAAATACTATTATTTAAATAGGAAAAAATGGTAGGGTAGGTAAGGTAAGGTGAAGAGGGTGGGATTGAGAGTGTGTTTATCTAAATAAATTAAAAAATCAAGGGCAAAATAGTCTTTTTAGCTAAGACATGGACCAAACGCGTAACAAAAACAAACAGTAAGGACCTTCCGAGTTAAAAAAATAAGTTAGGGACCAAACACGCAAATTACCCTAAACCATAGGGACCATTCGTGTAATTTACTCAAATTAGAAATTTTATTCTATCGCAATAACTAAAAAGAGGGCACAAAAACGATTTGGACAAAAACCTTAATAAATCATTCCTAAGGTGTTTATTTTATCACCTCGATAGATAGTCTAGCCTGATCAAATAAAAATTAGGGCTTTTAAGAAAAAGACTTACAGTCCTTGCATTTTGACAAATTTGATTGCATGTGTATATAGTTGTCATCATCCACATCTACAACCCTAATACAATCAAGCAACTAAAGAAATTTTACACAAAGCCAATATATAACCCCTAATATAACTAAGTAAAAAAGGTTTTGTTTAACTGACATATAAAAAATTCAGCCTTGCCTCATGAGTCAAAGGGAAATCCGCAATTGAAAACTGTGACATTTGAGCATTCATAGAAATGATTAAGACTTAAATAATCATACAAGTTCATAAGTTTTGGAGCCGAACCAGGTATGTCTCAAATCAGCCTACAAAACATAAAATTAAACTACTTACAAGATCAAGTATACAACCAAAAGTTGAAATCAAAGAACGCGAAACTGGTATAAGTGTGAATGGAAAAAGAAGTAGGATATATAATAATTGAATCAGAATCATCAAGTCCTAAACACAAGACATCTGGAAAAAATTATTGAATTAGAAGGGAAACACAACCAAAAAGAGTAGCATGTAGGGAACAAACTTAGGTTTACCTGATGTTATCGGAGAAGATGACCATCAATTTATGATTCTCCATTCTTCCATAGCGGTATATGTGTTTTGCAGAGATAGACCCATGAATAGAAGCAATTGAGGTAATATATGGAGTCGACTGAAGCTTAGTAAATGTAATTCAAATTTGAAAATGATTTTGCTCCCTAATTTCTTGCGATTTGATAGCTGTTTTTATTGATTTTTTTTTTATATTTCTTGATAGTGAAAACCGAGATAAACCAAATTTGAAACTGATTTTGCTTCCTGATTTCTTGCAACCCTCCTAGTTCTTACAGCCTACTTTAAAGAGCATGGCGTTTTTACAAGCATAAGGCTATAATAGAAAAATCACTTTGATAGTATAGGCGGGAAATAAGCTGGAGGGTTGCTGAAGAGTTGCCACGTGGCATTAAAGGTATTGTTTTATTAGAATAGGGATATATATATATATATATATATATATATATATATATATATATATATATAGAGAGAGAGAGAGAGAGAGAGAGAGAGAGAGAGCTAGGTTCAAATGTTTCTAGCAACTATTATGTGCCTAAATGTACCAATATGAATTCAAAAAATAATAAATCATTAAAGGTTATTTTGGACCTTTTGTATTTTTAATAAAGGAAATCATTTAATTGAAATCTTGCAAAATTTTATTATGTCAATAATCAATTACATCAAAATTCATTAATTTGTATTCCAATAAATGGACATGTATTCCGAAAAAATATGTACTTTTAAAATACAACTTTTTATATTTTTTTAATAAAAACTTTTGTCATGTTTATTATTCACAAGCGATTAGACTGTTTCATTCTTTATTTATATGTGAATAAACCATAATCATATGTATATAATACATATCACATGTATATAATACATATGACAAGAGATTTTATTAAAAAAACTATATTTTTATAGAAGATCTTATATGAATATAAATGTCTATTTATAGAGAGTAAAAAATTATAATTTGTGATATATATATATATATATACACACACACACTAGATACTACACGGGTTGATTAATTTTTTTTAATATCAAGGTATAAACGTTAATCATTTTTAAATTAAAATTTTGAAATAAATACAAATGAAATGTTGAATAAGTAAGAAATTCAATCTATATTAATAAAATAAAATAAAAACTCTTGACCTATTTTAAATAATTCTTGTGTTTCTTGACTTTTATTTTTGATTTCCTTTAAACCTTCTTCTATATAATATTTTAGAATGAACGACTTAGGATTGATTTGCTTTATATATTTCAAGATCAACCAAAAATCTTTTATTTTTTGAAATGATAAATGACTAGGTATGAGACCCATGTATTACATGAGTTTATTTATAAAAAAAACTAAATATAACAATTTAAACATTTTAGAAATTTAAATTTATAAGAAAATTGAGAAAAATATTGAATTATAAAAATTAAAGTTTTTTTTTTCTATTTTAAATTTAAATAAATAATTTTGATAAATAAATAAAGGAAATTAATAAAGCTTTAATTTAGTAATTTTGAAATTAAAAGGAAAATTAAATAAGGAAATTAATATGCATTTGACAAATTGAATTAAAGTGTAACAAATGACAAAAAAATATTTATTTATTAAAAAAGATTAAGATGTAAAGGAATAATGATTGAAAATAATATCGTGAAATTTACTTCAATCCTTGTAGATTGGATGATATAAGAAGAAAATCCAAGTTGGGTATACATTGTAATGATTGAAAGATAGTGGCGAATGATTTGAAAATGACAATGTCAATAAAGAAATGAGAAAAGAACAAAAACAAAAAGAAAAGCTTCAAGGGGAAAGTATGGCGGTATAATCACATGAACAAGTAACACCACATTTTCTTTTTATTGAAAAAGTTTAGAGATAATGGCATGATTTTTGGAAGTACAAGTAAGGGAGATAATCGCATATGATTTTTGGAAAAACAAGTAAGGGAAAAAGTTAGAAGAAAATTAGTCGATTATTGTACCATTTTTTTTAAGTGATCTCTAAAAAATATTTTATACCCTCGTTCGTTTTTTTTTTTTACCACCTACTACCATTTACAAGCTAACAAGACAATTTTTGTCCAGCAAGGTCTAACACGTAGATTTCAATATGTCGATTTGTATAAGCAGTGATTTCTTGTTTCTTCCATATGGTATTTGTGTCCATCATGTTTTTTCTCTACCATAACCGTCCAAACATATTTTGGGCCAAGGACGAGAAAGAAATAAAAAACTCTAAAAATACACAAATTTAATTAACTTGTTTTTATAATAACTCAATAATTGTAAGAAAATTATTTATATTAGCTTCTACATATAAGATTTTCGATTACAAAAAATCCATCTATTTAAAGAAAAATAATTCTTGTAGCTTTTTGAGATGTAAATTTATTAATGATATCTTCAAGATCGATTTTTTTCTAACATATAATAATAAAGTTCATAAAAATTTTGGGCCCCTTTTAAAGATAGACCCTGGACGCTCGCCCCTATCCTCCACCCTCTGGGACGGGTCTGTTCCCTACCATTTACCATCATTGTACATTTAATCAATATGACAAAACACTTGATCAAAGTTCAAACTTCAAGCGATTTTTCATACCATTTAAAGTACATTATTATTATAATTCAATGATATTAAGTACATTACTATTGATGGGCGTCCCTCTGTCTTGGTGGCCGAACTCGGATGGGAATGCATCACATGTGCCGAAAGCCGAATGTTGAATGTCAAATACCGAATATACAATCTATTAAGTTTCCAAGCATACATACGATAAAATAACCTAGAAAGAAAAATTACAACTTTGACTATTAAGCTATTGACTTTGACAATTTGCCTTATTTCTTTAATTTCTTCAAGATATTCATACTTTGTAAGCTTTTATGCACTCAACATTTTTTTTCTTTCATTTTTTTCTCTTTTTTTCACAACTTTTTTCATTTTTTTTTCCATAACTCACTTTTTTCATGCAACTAAAAACCTAAAAGAAATATATATGCTTAAGCAAGAAAAGTTAACATCAACATTTATTGGTTAAATGTATTGGTCTAATGTGCAATGACTAGATAAATTTTCATGAATATATTTCAGTACACGATGCAAAACATATTATTTTCCTCAAACTATACAAGTTTACGTTTTGTCTCATAATTTGACTAGTACTAGGAACCCATTGATATATTATAACATATTGGTACAAGTAAATCTTAGAATGATAGTGTTATCACTATCAAACTTAGCTCTAACGCAATAATATCAATACATAAATTTTTAAATGAACTAAATTTCCTATTAGACCATTTTTTCAAGTCTTTATATTTTCATTTTTTTCAATCTAGCGTATATTTTTTAAAAATCTAGCTTGCTTGTTGTCATTTTTCCAATCCCCATACCCCACACTTAAGTTATATAATACCCTCATTGTATATGATAACAATTAAAGCGTATACAATAAAAGAGGGGAAAAAACAAACTCACATTGGGTATGTAGTCGCGAGAATGTAATCGACTATAGTGGGTTGCTTTGAAATTTGAGTTGGAAGGATGATGCTTCTAATTTTGTCGGAAACTGAAAACTAGAACTGCTTTACTTTTCTACTCATGCTGGGACTTAGTGCACGAAACGACCAGTGAAAACATCGTATAACAAATCAATGTATAAAATTTGGGAATAGTTACTCGGGAATTTTCATCGCGCAAAAGATGTCGCCATGTCGTGGATATGCATGGACCACGACGTGGTAACCGGACAGTAGTACAATTTTATGAATAAAAATCAACTCGAGTCATGTCGGCCTAACACTCCTCTTGTTTCACGTATATGCTCTTCAGTCTAGTAATGAACTTTAATAAAGTCCTGAACCCTCTCTCGTGTGGGTAAGCGACCCCACACTTATGTGATGAAACACCTCTCGTGAAATATTTATCGTAACAAAACCTCACTCGATCTAAACTGTTGAAATTACTTAAGGCATCTAAAGGGTAATATAATTTTGCACAGATCTAAAACATCAAAGAGCATCACCATGGAAAACAAGATTAAACAAACTAAAAATAAAAATAAAATAAAAACACACTAAAATAACTAAAATATAAAACTAGCAAACCAAAATAACTAAAAGGGATATCACACTCACTCGTCTTTGTCGAAATCATGCTATAAATGTTGATTACATCCCTTGCATGCAAGAAGTGGTTTATGAAAAAAAAACTATCGGGACCCATCAGACTATTTTTTTTTTGTTTTATTTGCACCATTAACTAATAAATAGAACAAAAATGACCCAACTAGTCTAGAGTAGCAAGAGTTCGGTCTTGCGCTTAACCAGCGTAATACATCTTGCTATACTATGCCTCGTGGATTGAGTTTGACAAAATCACCAAAGTAGTAGGCCAAACAAGTCAAGAATTCTATAATTGCTTGCAATCCTGAAACCCATGCAAAAAAATAAATCAAGCCATGCATAAGATCTACGAATTTGTGGACATAACAACAAAAATTCTTCCCAACAAGTGACATGTTATTAAAGAAAATAAAAATAAAACTAAAAATTTAAAAATAAATAATAAATAATCAAATACACTAAATTAATTGAAAACTGTTCCCAGACCACGACGCCAAAGACTTGATGTGTTATTTTTAATGCACTAGTTTTTTATTTATAATTCCTAGTATATCGCATCTAAACCACACCTTACATACAGTGAACCTAATCGAGTATAATATACTTTTGATAAGCAAGGGTGTCGAACTCAAGGGGAATGATAGTGAATTAATACTAGAATTTTTTATTATAGGTTATACTTGTTGGATTAGGTGCTTAAGCCCATAACTATAATTACTATAAATTTGAATTCATGGTAGCATAGTCCTTTTAGGCTGCCCTCAAACCTAGCAATTGGACAAGATGTTTTGGAAAGAAAGGTTGATTTATTATTTGATTAATAAAGTGAAATAAATAATTTATTAATATATTATGAGAATAATATATTAATTATAAATAATAATATTTAATTAATTATTAATCAAAAATTAATTGGAATTAATTTTGGGATTAATAGAATTAATTAAAAGTGCAGGGGTTAAAGTGTAATTGCTCAATAGTTGAGCAAAATACATTCTAGAACCTCCCTAGGCCGTGGATGGTTTTGGGAGTGTTCTAGGGGTTCTATAATTATCCTTGGAGGATAATCATGAAGCTAGATAATTATGCAAAACAATATAATATTATTATATTGGTTTTTAGTAGGGGTGTAAGTTAGACAAGCCAACTCACGAGAAAGTCGAGACCGCCTCGGAAAATACTCGAAATCGACTCGACCTTAATCGAGCCGATCTCGAGCTCGAGCTACTCGAGTAACTTATCGAGCCGAGCTCGAGTACAAAAATACTCAGCTTGTAGGGCTCGCGAGCTTAGTGTAATTTACATATATGCCATTTCTTAATAATTGTTCATTTATAAGATATATGTCATTTCTTTATAATTATTCATTTATGACATATATAGTTGATGTTATATTGATATTCGGTGATTAATAGTGGTTTTTTTTGGTAGTTTGGACATTTACATGTGGAATGTTTAATATTTCTAACTCAATTTAGTGATTTTGGTTTTTTTAAAATATTAGTCGAGCCGAGCTCGAGACTGTCGAGTATTTCACGAGCCTGAGCTCGAGCTTAAAATCAAGGCTCGAGTCGAGTTCGAGCTGAGTTTTGAGCTTGAGTATGTTAGTCGAGCCTAGCTTCGAGCTTGTTAGTATTTGGCTCGACTTGGCTCGTTTACACCCCTAGTTTTAGGGTTAACTAGGGTTTCCTTGTTGCACCATATAAAGAGTCTTACCCCTTCATATTTTGGCCACTCATATCTTAGAGATCTAGGCTGAACTTCTGACCTTCTCTTTCCTCTCTCCTTAATATCTTTCTTGCTTGTGTTGGGTGTGAACCACTATAGACACGACGCTTGTGGTGCTTAGATAACTGTAATCCCTTAACTTCCTCCCTAAGGCTTCCAAGGCACCCTTAGAGCCCAAGGAAATCCTAGGACACTCTAGATTTCATTCCCCACCTCTAAGGGAGGTTATAGAATGATCAATGCTCAACTTTTGAACATTGTCACCTTTAGTCCTTGCAGTTTCAATTAATTTCATTAATCCTAAAATTAATTCCAAATTAATTTATAATTAAATATTAATTAAACAATATGATTTCTAATTAACATATTATATCCATAATACATTAATAAATCATTTATCTTGATTTCAAATTAATTTATTAACCAAGCAATAAATTAATAAATCATTCTTCTCTCTCCAATAGTTATCCTATTCAATTGCTAGGTTTGTAGGCAACCTAAAAGGACATTGCTACTATCAATTCAAGTAGATACCAATTATAGTTATGGGCTTAGACACCTAATCCAATAGTCTCCCACTTGGATAAGTCTAATAACTATAGTTGCAAGTATAAATTCAAAAATTGACTAGCAAATTTTAGCTACCAAAAGCCGCTGTCGAAGTATGACCTAGTCAGTGACGTGTCCTTAGATAAGAGATTAAATATTCCTCCGTTCTACAATATATCGTATGGATATGAGACATGGATTATAATCAATCTTGATGAGTTCAAAAACTCTTTGATCGATAGATCTTTGTAACAGGTAAATTAATAAAACAGAAACAATAATGTAAAAACACAAATATGGATCTGAATGTGTCGAATGATTTGATTAACTCAATCCTCAGCAGAGCTCGATGAAGAACTTCCGATGTAGAGGATTCTAGGGTTACAAAAGATAAGAACTTGTACGCTATCAAATCTCTATCAATCTTACGTTAAGAATGCATGCAAGCATCTATATATAATAAACCCTAAACAAAACTCACGGATGGACAGACCCATACCGGAGACAAAACTTGGACTAGCTAACGAGCCCAAAGACGCAACACTAAACTGGACCTAACAATCTCCCCCTTTGCGTCAATTTGGAGCGAGACTATCATTTCTTCTTGCTTGGACCAGCTGTTGGAACCTTCTTGGTTGTATCAAACAGACGAGAGATAAGAGCGAGGATTGTCTGTATGAAGCGAATGTACCATTGAATCATATCATCAAAGTACTTCTTGTCATCCACTGAATTCTGCTTGCAACGATGAATGATCCCTAAGACATGTTCCAGGCATGCAGTGGTATAGAGATGTTTGTCTGCCAAAGCGAACAGGCATTTTTGGCCTTCGTTTCTGGTAAACATAACGGAGTTTCTCTTTGGGTCTATCTTCCCCATCTGCATCATGTTTAGGTCACTTGCTGAGCCAACAGGAGATATGGTAGGCTTTTTCTTGAATACGCTCGCTATCTCCTGATCCATCTTGGCGACTTCCATGATATAGCAGACAAGCATCCTCTTGAAGTGGTCGATGATCGGACCATATTCTGCTTCGTTAGTAAGAAGAATGTTGTGCAAGATGATCCAGTCGTGTGGATTTAATTTGGGAAGATCAGCAAGCGAGATGGCATGTTCGGTCTTGGCAGATCCTCTCAGCACCTTAAACCGAACGTTGGTGAAGTTTCCTTCCCTGTACGGCTTTAGAACCCGAACATTGATAATCTTCTGAGTGCTCCATGTTTGGTACTGTGGTTGAGCAGCCCTCAGATAGAATTCGACTAAGTCCCTATCAACCTTTGGATGAGGATGAGGGAACTCAGAAATGTTGTCAAAGGCATGAAAGACAAACGCCTTTCGGGTCAGTGGCATGTCGAACTGAGAATCGACAGTATTATCACGATCTAGAGAGATCACCGATTCTAGCCACAAGATGCTTGGAGTATTGATAGCTTCCTTCAGCAACTTCTCAAGAGTCCAAGGAGGAAAAAGAGTTTTCCTGCTCTCGAGAAGGTCGTGAGCTTCTTTCTGTCTTCTTTCAGCTTCTTCAGCCTCTCTAGCCACACGAGCGCTGATGTCAGCATCTTTATCTCGACCATGCTTCTTCAGAAGGTCGGCAATGGTCTCCTTATCTTCATCGCTCTCCTCAGAAATTTTCTTGCCCTTGTCTTTAACACCCAAACCTGAGGCTTGGCCTGTAGGAGGAGGTTCGGTTGAGTGTGTTGTTGTTGAAGTAGGAGGCGGTTGAGACACATTTTCTTTTTCTCCCCCTTGTTTCGGAATGGACACGAAATCAAGGAGCCCTTCAATCTTGCTCCGGAGAGAGAGGACAGGAGCAAGTTTTTCTGCAAGAGTACGCATCATAGAATAGCTGAGTATTGGGTCATGTGCGTCCAGGATGTTTGAAATGGATGTGTGGACATCCGAAACACACGATGAAATCAGCTCTCTTTCAGATCGAAGAGACTCAATCTCCTTTTGAGAATTGGAGAGTTGAAGACTCTTGACCTTCAGAGCAGTGGT
Organism: Lactuca serriola; assembly: GCF_051521515.1. Taxonomy (NCBI): domain Eukaryota; kingdom Viridiplantae; phylum Streptophyta; class Magnoliopsida; order Asterales; family Asteraceae; genus Lactuca; species Lactuca serriola. The sequence goes on from NC_136408.1 coordinate 7,111,450, forward strand.
CTTTCTGGCAAGAGCGTCCATGAGTGAGTTTTCAACAGCAAGGTCCTCATGAAGCTTAGTCAGTCGCTCCTCAAGCGTTGCCTTAAACGCTGAATTGTCGTCTGAGAGAGTTTGACGAAGAGAAGCAAACGACTTCAGTTCTGATGCAACTGAGGTAGCCAGCTGGTTGATAATGGGTTCCAGCTTTGTTTTGGCGGCTTCAGCAGATTCTTGTAATGACTGTAACAAAGAAGAAGCATCAGTGAATAGTTTATCGACTTTTTCGGTCGCTGCCTCACAGGCTTTGGTTGAGGCATCAATAGCTGCAGTGGCGGAGTCTAGAGAGACTTGATGAGCTTTGGAAAAAACATCAACAATCTTCTGAATGATAGCTTCAGAAATAGTAGACTGGGATGAAGAAGAGGAGGCGATGAGCGAATCGATCTTGTCGTGAAGCTCCTTGAGATGCTTCTTGGTAACGGGAGCATCATCATCGTCATCACTCTGTACCTGAAACGGACTGTAATAGACCGAATCAAATGTCATATCCTCCTCGCTGAGGAATGGTTCTTCGTCCTCTGCTGCCTGAGCAGGAGATGAGGGTGGTGGTGAGGGTGGAGGCTTAGTAGTTGTAGTAGGTTCGGGTTGGGTTGTATGTTCGGTAGTTGGTGTGGGTTCGGGTGCTGTAGTATGAGCCCCCGTATCAGATACGTTGGTTCGTACTTCAGCGGTTGTGGTGGTTGCTTCTGTAAAGATGGGTGGGGGTACTGGGATGGAGGTGGATGGTATTTGAGTGGTGGAGGTTATGGAGGGAATGGAAAAAGGAATGGTAATTGGTGGAGAAGAGATTGGAGAAGTGGAAAAGTGAACCTCTGGAGTAGGCGATCGTGGTGGAGTGTTACCACGAGGAGACTCATCAAAGTCTGAATTATCTTCCTCAGATTCACTTGAGGAGGAAGCGATTATTAGCTTTCGCTTTGGTTGGGTTTTTCTCTTCTTTAGCGGAGGGGATTGGACAGCCTTGGTGGTTTTTTGTTTCTTGGGAGATGGGCCTTTCGCTCCCTTACCAACCTGCTTGTCTTTGCCTTTGTCAGTTTTCTTTCCCCCTTGGCGCAGGCTTGTTAGCTTCATGGATAGACTTGAGCATTTCAGGAGTAAGCTCTCTCGGACCAGAGCGTCGAAACTCCTTGTATGTTTTAATAATCCTGCTGTCGGCAGGAACGTCTCCATACATCGACTCAGGGATTGAGCCAATGAATTGAAATTTGGAGGCATCAGAGACAATGATCTTCGTGGTATGAAAAGTACCAATCGAAGACATTGGAGAACCAACAACAATGGGGACGTGGTATTTTTCCATCACCCATTTTGTAATGAGAGTCCAAAATCGAGCATAGGAAATCTCGGAATGCCGAGATGTAGAAGACAGACTCTGAATGAGCTGTTGCCATAGGACCGACCTGTAGTCCAAGTTGATACCGTTGTAGATCCCGTACAGAATCAAGATGAACAGACGACTTGCTCCGTCTGATCCAACACTGCGTTCAGACAGCCCCTTGAACAACACTGTAAACAACCCATTCCACTGAGGAGGCAGACACGATTTCTTGAACTTCGTGACCGTTGTCAGCACCTCAGTATACCCCATGTTGTAAAACATAGAGAACATGTGACTCACCGGAATCGATTCAGGGTTAACCCTAGTTGAATCAGGTTCAAACCCTAAAATCGAGCAGAAACGTTGCTTGGAGATTGACGCCTTGTGATCAAGCACGTCGAAGAAGATCCTGTCGACTGCCTTGTTGTAATGAGCAGTGGCGAAAATCTGAGATAAGAACTCCATAGGAACTGCTTCAACTTTGGTGAGAGCAGGAGCAATCGGCGAGTACTTGAGGCATTCGATTATCGGGAACATGAAAGCATCATAGACCTGAGGAGTGAGATCAATGATCAAACTCTGTTGGGGACGAATCGGGAGGATGTGGGAAGTGGCATGAACTGATGATGAATCCGCCATTGTTGTGAAGAAGATGGGAGAGATGATGAACAGTAGAATGCTTGAAGGTTTTCTTGGTCTCTGAAATATGGGTGCAGTAAAGAGGTAAACAATGGTTTACGTTACCTTTTATATTGTGGATAAAGGAGAGAGAAGAATCTGTCCCAAATCTTCGAGGGAAATACGAAGGGTTTTTCAGAAGTGATTGATGCGTGACAGTTGGTAGCACCGATGATTACGCATGAGAGAGAGTGTTAGTCCCGATTCACACGCATTCCCATCAGGTGCCGTTTTTAAACGAAACTGTTCCACTTTGCACGCCTGGCTTTCAAGCGCCGTTTGAAAATCAAATCGATTGGACTCCCGCCTGAGTCAGCATCTTATCCTTTTAGATTAAACATCATCTTAAAGAAAAATTGCCCACGTGGATCAATATTAACCACAACCTTTTTTTTTTTTTTTAAACTTTATATCCCATTAAAAAATATGCCTTGTAACTGATGAAACCAGAATTTTGGAAAATCAAAGAGATTTTCGTGCTTAGTGTGTAAAAGAAAAAGAAATAAAGCAACACGTATGAGGGATTTTGTGATGTCAATAAAGACACGAAACAATGGATCCCGGGCACGAATCTCTTCCTTCAAAGTCAAGAGAGACTTTAAAGTGTTTGTATGGTTTCCCGTTGAATAATGATCAGACACTTATTGAGAAGTGTTGAAAGGCTTCTTTTAATCAGGCTAATTTGGGTGGCTTTCGCTTCAATTTGGAATTCCTGATCTTGATATAAGACAGAAATCGAACGAAGTACTTGTGAGACCAATGTAGTCTGTTGAACAAGTAGGTTTGAAATAATTTAAGTGGCTAGAAAAAATAGTTTATGTAAAATCTCAAAAAAAAAATTAAAACTGGATTCCAAGGGAAGAAATGTTATAGGACTTAACAATTGCATAGGAATCACACAAAAGAAAATTAGAGATTTGACTTATTCACCGTCAATGCATAGTAGGTATTGAATTGTGGGTTTCACTTAGTACGTAGTGACACGAAGCTAAGATCATAAACACAGAAATTGTGTAACCATAAACCTTAGTGGTAATTTCTGAGAGTCTCAAGGGTTACGTTTATGAGGCGAATGAGATGGAGAAAAGTAGTGTAGATGGTGTAAAGAAACCAAAGTACCTCTGCTGTTAAAATGGGAATCAAGCAGAAAACTCTTATCTCATGTGAGAAGAGAGTTAGGTAGCTCATGATTAGAATAAATATGAAAGCCTAATTGGGAAGACAAGGTTTGTATGTACCAAGTCAGTAAGGCTATTATTCAGAATCAGGTGAGGCTTTGGACACATACAACGGCATGCTTCTAGGGACACTTAACTAGTGAAATGATTTCCCCACAAATAGACACACAAAAAGATAAGACACAAAACAAAACAAAATAATAAAAAAATAATTAGAAATATTTTTGGAGTTTTTGATTTAAAGAGAAGAAAAAAATATATAAAAAAAAATGAGACACACAAAAAATTTGGAACCGAACCCGAGCGTTCGGTCTATTTCGGTTTAAAATTTTTTTTGGAACCGAACCCAAGCGTTCGGCCTATTTCGGTTGCCAAAAAAAATAAGTTTGAAAAAGAAAAGAACTTTGAAAATAAGTGAAATGAATTTGAGAAAATGATACAAAAGGTTTACAACCAAAGAAACTACCTTTGAGTGATAAGCGACGATCAGATAATATGATCGAACCCGAGCGTTCGGTTCATTTCGGTATACCAGAACAAGACCCGAACCTGAGCGTTCGGTTCATTTCAATATAGCAGAACAAGACCCGAACCCGAGCGTTCGGTTCATTTCGGCACACATGAGACCCGAACCCGAACGTTCGGTCTATTTCGCTTCCAACTTTTAATTTTGAGAAGTAGTCTTTGGTACTAACTCCGATTCCATCATTCCTAGCCCTTGTAGAATTTTATTGAAAGATGCTTCAGGAAGAGCTTTGGTGAAGATGTCAGCCAGTTGATCAGTGGTTCGAACGAAGTGAATTTCGACGTTCCCATCTTCCACATGATCCTTAATAAAGTGATACCTCAGTGCTATATGCTTGGTCTTGGAATGTTGCACTGGGTTATGACAGATCCTAATTACACTTTCTGAATCGCAATATAGTGGGATCTTTTTCATATTGAGTCCATAGTCCCGGAGCTGGCTTTGGATCCAAATCACTTGAGATGTACAGGAGGCAGCTGCGATGTACTCTGCTTCGGCTGTAGACAGAGAAACACATGTCTGTTTCTTTGATTGCCAGCTAACCAACTTCCCGTCTAGGAATTGGCAGCCTCTAGTGGTGCTTTTCCTGTCTAAACCACAACCTCCAAGGTCTGCATCTGAGTAGGCTTGAACGAAGAAACCTGAGTTTGATGGATACCATAAACCGAGAAAGGTGGTTCGTTTCAGATACCGAAGTATGTTTTTCACTGCAAGCATATGTGGTTCACAAGGAGTCTCCTGAAATCTAGCACAACAACACACAGAAAATATTATATCAGACCTGCTAGCAGTGAGGTACATCAAAGAACCAATCATCTGGCGATATAACGTAATATCGACTGCCGGTTTTTCCAAGGATGGTGTGAGCTTGGTGCCGAATGCCATTGGAACTTTAACCTTTGAGTCTCCCATCATGCCAAATTTAGCAAGAAGAGTCTTGGTGTAAGCTTCCTGGTTGATAAAGATGCCTTCGAGTCCCTGTCTAATGTTTAAACCAAGGAAAAAGTTAATCGGACCCATTGAGCTCATTTCAAATTTAGTCACCATCAGCTTTCTGAATTCAGCAGTTAAGCTAGGATTCGTTGAGCCAAAGATGATATCATCGACATAGATTTGAACAATCATAAGGTGGTTACCTTCCTTCTTACGAAAGAAGGTTGGGTCAACCGAACATTGTTTGAATTTTGACATCTTTAAAAACTTGGTTAGCGTTTCATACCATGCCCTAGGTTCTTGTTTCAGACCGTAAACCGCCTTGTCCAGAATATAACAGTGATTGGGGTACTTTTCATTAACAAATCCAGGAGGTTGCTCCACGTAAACTGTTTCTTCAAGTTCTCCATTCAGAAAGGCGCATTTCACGTCCATTTGGTAGACCTCAAAGTTCTTGTGTGCAGCATAGGCTAGAAATATTCGAACAGATTCCAGCCTTGTTACCGGAGCAAAAGTTTCCTCATAATCAATTCCTTCCTCCTGGCAGTATCCTTTCACCACGAGACGAGCTTTATTTCGAATCACATTGCCTTCCTTGTCCATTTTATTTCTGAATACCCATTTGAGACCAACAACTGAGGTGTCTTTAGGAGTTGGAATGAGGCGCCAAACCTTATTTCTTTTGAACTCGTTGAGTTCATCTTGCATAGCTTGAACCCAGTCAGAGTGATCAAGAGCAGTATTAACTGTCTTCGGTTCAACTTTTAAGACGAAAGAATTATACATGCATAACTCTACTTTGGAGAATAGAGATGTTTGCTTTGCCTTCAGTTGAGATCGGGTCAGGACCTTTTTAGAGACATTACCCACTACCTGGGATACAGGATGATCTCTGGTCCACTTAACAAGAGGAGGGTAATTTGGATCATAAGATGGATCCAATTCAGCATTCACCATTTCTTCCAATTCAGATTGACTATCGTCGTCGTAGAACATATCGGCATTCTCCCCCTCAACTGATGAGCTTTCCGCTGTAGCTGGACTTTCTGGTGCTACAGGACTTTCGGGTGTTGTCGAGCTTTCGGGTGCAGTTGAGCTTTCGGATGGAACTGGAATAGAATTCTCCCCCTCAATTTGTGAGCTCGGTTATTTTGAAGAAGGTGGATTCTCCCCCTCAACTGAAGCACCTTGCTCAGGAGGTTCGTTTGGATCTTGTTCTCCTTCACCCATTCGTTTGGCGGCATCTTCGACAATTTGCTTCAGATGGTTGACCTTGTTATCTGTTGCCTTGGCCTCCGAGAGAGTAGCTTTCTTAGGTTCATCGAATAGTTCCACAAACCGATCGAACAGATTAGCAATCGAAGCCGTGACTTGACCAGTTTAAGTAAAAATCTCTCTAATTCCTTCTTCAACAACCTTTAGCTTTTTGACGTAGTTGTCATCGAAAGTCACATAATATGTTTCTTCGATCTTTCTAGAGCGCTTATTTAAGACCCGGTAAGCTTTTAAAGTAAGAGAATATCCCAGAAAAATTCCTTCATCAGCTTTAACGTCAAACTTGTTATGATGTTCTTTGGAGTTGAAGATGAAGCATCGTGAGCTGAACACATGGAAGAATTTTACGTTCGGCTTCCTGTTATTGATGATCTCATAAGGAGTAAGAGAGAAACGCTTGTTGAGATAAGACCTGTTCTGTGTGAAACATGCTGCAGCAATAACATCAGCCCAAAAATATAAAGGAAGAGAAGCAAAACTTAGCATCGTTCGGGCCGCCTCACACAAGGATCGGTTTCGTCTTTCGACAATTCCGTTCTGTTGAGGTGTGTAGGGAGCTGAGAAGTTGTGACTGGTTCCTTTTTCTACCAAAAAGTCTTCAAATTCTTTGTTTTTGAACTCCAGTCCATTGTCGCTCCTGATGTTGCGAACGATTTTTCTCAGTTGCACTTCAACCTGCTTAATAAACGTCTTTAGCTTAAGAGTAGCCTCAGATTTGTGCTTCAGAAAGAACACCCATGTAAAACGTAAGAAATCATCAACAATAACAAGAATATACTTGCTACCACCAATGCTTTCTATTGATGATGGACCACATAAGTCGAAGTGAAGCAACTCAAGTGGTTCAACAACTTTTGTGTTTATAATGGATGGATGACTTTCACGACTTTGCTTCCCCATTTCACATGCATCACACAAATGTTCACGATCAAACTTGAGCAATGGGAGACCCCTAACATGACCTCCTATGACAAGCTTGTTGATGTCTTTGAAGTTGAGATGTGAGAGCCTTCGGTGCCACAACCAGCTTTCGTCAGAATGAGCTTTGGATAAAAGACATATAGCTGGATTTCCTTTGATTGGTTTTAGATTGAGAGGAAACATTTCGCCTTTACGTTCTGATTTGAGAATCACCCTTTTTGATTTCTTCTCTATGATTTCTGAACCTTCATCGTCAAATGAAACTTTGAGACCGGTACCTCCTACCAGTTGAGATACACTAATGAGATTATGTTGTAGCCCTTCAACGTACACCACCTTTCTTATTGTGAAGTATCCATTGGTTATCATCCCATAACCCTTTATCGTTCCATATGAGTTGTTGCCGAACTTAACATTCCCACCATTCTGAAGAGATCGAAACTCCCTTAGCTCCTCCTTCCTCCCTGTCATGTGACATGAGCAGCCACTGTCAATGTACCATTCTTCGTCGAACTGCTTGTCACTTATAACCTGCAAAAATTAAGCAGATTTAGGAACCCAAAGTTTCTTGGGTCCACGTGAGCCTTTCACAGGAACAGGTATAGTAAGAGAAACATCAACAAGATATGTTCTTTTTATTAATGTTGGTTCATCTTTTCTCTTAATAGTGAAAACTTTGATTTTGTTAGGGTTAGTTTCATTCGATTTGGTTTCAGGTTTTGGTGTTTGGGCCTTGGACTGCTTTTTGTCATTCTTGACAGAGGAAATCTTCGCTTTTCCTTTCAAATCCTTTGATGATTTTGAACTTTGAGTAGGAACAGAATTAGGTTTAGAAGAGGATCGAGAATGAGAAGAATGTGAACGAGAGAATTTGGACTTGGAGTCTTTCCTGACTTGAGGTTCTAAGTGACCCTTTTGTTTATGATCATCAGTGGGACCGAACCTGGATCTTCGGTAGCTGTTGCTTTCGGGACCGAACTTGTCCTTTCGGTTGTCGTTGTTCTCTGAACCGAACCTGTCCTTTCGGTTGCTTATGCTCTCTGAACCGAACCTATCTTTTTGGTTCTGTTCCTCATGCGGCTTGAAATCCTTTTTCTCTTGATTTGAATCTTTATCGTGGTAGGAGAAATGGGCATTTTGAGATCGCCAGAATTGCTTTCGCTCTGAGAGATTCTTTTTGTATCTCAGATTCCTCTGCTGCTTTTGAACTTTCACTTGTTTTGGCTGTTTGTGGATGTTAGCCTTTTGCTTTTGCTTCTTGTCAGCTGGTTCACTTTTCATAGATGATGGTTCGCTTGTGGAAGTGACTTCTTCTACAGGAACTTCTTTTGTACCATTACTGCTTGGTACGTCAAAGTTGTCAGGCTTGTTCAGTGGCTCTGGTACATATCTGCCTTTGGTTTTCCAGGACGTCCGCTCTGACAGACCAACAGTTTTGTTGGCATTATCTATAGGAGCAGACCAGAAAAACTCATCACAGCCATCTGCATTATCTTCATTCACTATGGCAGTGAGTTCGGCTGTTTGATGTTCGGTTACTCCTGTGACCTTATACACTTGATTTGGTGTTGTTCTCACCTTTTAGTACACAACAGTCTTTTCTTCAAGAATCGGGGACTTATTTTAGGACAAACGAGTGAACTCCACAGAATTTTCAAAAATAAGATTTTTGTGGTTTTCGGGTTCACTCTTGACAAACTCAGAACAGTCGACTACATCCTCTACAGAAATTTCACTCATATCATCGTCCTCATTAAGTTCAGATGCGTTTTCAACATCAATTTTATTTTCTGAACTTAAATTAGCACTCAATGAGTCGAATTTTTGTACGGTTTCGGTCCTTAGTTTCAGCTTATCGTTTTCATCCAAAAGATTTTTCAGCATGTCCTTATGGTCCTTGGACTTTATGAAAGATTCTATTTTGTCCAGACCATACATGTAAGTTGGATTCACATCATCAGACGATACAACACTTTCGCAGTTATATGCTTCAGCATCGATTTCATCCTCCTTAAACTCAAGGAAGGGCAAAATCATGCGATGAATTTTCTGCCCTATTTCACAATTCAGATGCAGTTGAGTGATGTTAGCATAAAGTCGTTTAGCAATCAAACAAAAAACATTTCTCTGTTTTAAAAGTTTTAAATTGTCTCTTTGTAAATAAATGTTTTCATCCTTACACTTTATCAGCTCCGACTCTTTTTGCTCTATCCACATCCTTCGCTCCTCACTCTTGGATGACACCCTGCTTATTTGGTCAGTTAGGTTAGAATTGGTGACCCGTGTTTGAGTTAAACAACTATCAAGATTTGAGATTCTTGAATTTAAGCTATTTAATTCTTTTTCATATGCTTTCTATGGGACTTTGAATGAAATAAAAAGAGATTGTAACTTCTTGATCAATTCATCAAGCTCATTGATTTGCACACTGAGAGGTTTTGCTGTGAAGCATAAGTCCTCTCGCTCCTTGGTATCCTCGTTTCCACCATCAGTATTGTATCCCCTTATGTGAGATACATCAGTCACCACCAAACACTTTCCACTGCTTTCGTCACCTCTTGCAACATATGCCTTTCCATGTGAAGGCTTTCTCACTTCATAATCCTCTGAGTCGGTTGACCATACCTGCACGCCACCGAACTCATCATCCTCTGCTGAACCCTGTACAATAAGAGCATTCATAGAAGGGTTAGTAGCAGCTTTCTTCCTCTTGATCTCTTCAAGCTTTTTCATTAAGACAGCCTCTTCATCTTTTTCCTCACCTTTCTCTGCCATTTTCTTTAGAACACAATCTTTAGCATAATGGTTCTTTCCTCCACAGTAATAGCAGCTAACGCCAGAATTGTGAGGAACAAATTACACTTAAGAAATAAGAATCTAACTCTACAAGAAACCTCACAACATGGCGGCTACATTTTGCCTCTCTCTTTGGTTCCTCTGTCTTCGGCTCCTCCCTTACCTTTTCAGAACTATAGCTCCCCTGCCAATTTCTGTTTTTATTGGTAGGAAACCTCTTCTTGATGAACCTCTTGGGATTGGACACCATCATAGCATAATCTTCCGACGTAAGATCATAGTCCTCTAGGTTCAGATCTTCGTATTCTACTACATTCTTGCCTTTTGATAAGAGGGCCAAGGACCCCAAACTTGAGACCACATTATTTTCTTGCATGACAATCTTTTCTTGGGATTTCAGAATTCCCACCAGCTTTGCCAATGAATATGACTTGAACTGCTCATGAGCTTTAACTGTAGACACGACAGCTCTCCATTCAGATCTTAGGCCATTCAAAAAGGTGACCTTCTGTTCAATCAACTTCCTTTCTATATCATGTTTGATCATCTTGCTAAGAAGATGATTGAAGCGATCAAACGTCTGAGTGACAGTTTCATCAGAATTCTGCTTAAATTCACCAAACTCAGACAAAAGCAAGGTCTGAATAGAATGCTCTAAATCTTCATCTGTGGAATACAGCTCTCGCAACCTATCCTAGATTTCTTTGGCGGTACTGCAGGAACTCACCAACCTAAATGTATCGGATTGAAGGGCGAATCGGATCAGTCTCAATGCTTTGATGTTGCACTGAAACTTCTCCTTTTCGTCTTGAGCAACGTCTTTTACATCTTTTAACAGATCATTATATTCTTTCTGAGTTTTAATGATCTTGGATGTTCCTGAGTGAGCAAATGGTCCAGACACAATGGCTTCCCAAATAAGATACCCATTATCTTCAGATCCGATGATATAGTCTTCAAAATGATGCGCCCAAACTTCGTAATCCTGGGTGTAAAGAATAGGAATCTTTGTCGTTGATCCAATGTTGTTTGAGATGTTGATAGGATTAGATTGAGACTCGTCCATGCTTGTTCGTTTAACCTGTTTGAAAGATCAGACTTGTAATATGTAATATTAGGGAAAAACGAATAAATGCTGAGATACGTCAATTTGGAGTGACGGCTCAATAAATATCAGTTAATGCGGAATAACCCTAATCGAAAACTCTTTCACAGAAGAGATGTGTATGAATTACACAACCTCCTGCTCTGATACCAATTGATGAGTTCAAAAACTCTTTGATCGGTTAGATCTTTGTAACAGGTAAATTAATAAAATAGAAACAGTAATGTAAAAACACAAGTATGGATCTGAATGTGTCGAATGATTTGATTAACTCAATCCTCAACAGAGCTCGATGAAGAACTTCCGCTGTAGAGGATTCTAGGGTTACAAAAGATAAGAACTTGTACGCTATCAAATATCTATCAATCTTACGTTAAGAATGCATGCAAGCATCTATATATAATAAACCCTAAACAAAACTCACGGATGGACAGGCCTATACCGGAGACAAAAGTTGGACTAGCTAACGAGCCCAAAGACGCAACACTAAACTGGACCTAACAAATCTCTATCCAATAGTTGTTTCCATGATTTCTGATTTAAGACGACTGACAACAGACTACAATTAAACACATCAACTTAGTCCAGGTTTGGCCAAGCACTTAGGATGTCATCACTAAATCATCGAGGGGACCACATATATCGCTTTTATCCCACATTGGGTAAAAGGAACGGATAAACTTCGACTCAAATGCTTGTACTTACTCATCAAATCACATACAACAATATGTTTTATAACACCAAGTTATTGGTGTGTTTACATATTATCAATGTGCAACCGACTTGCAAACTACAACTCACATGTCTCCGTTCCAAGAATAGAAGATATTATCGTCTCACAATCACTCATGATAAAATCCATGAAGTGATTCACGTGAGCGTGGGTTTATTCTAATACTTAAATCTTATTTCAGGAGCATTCATGAGCACTGCATCAGACTTTTGCTATGTCTAAACACTTTAGACAATCTACAGTCAGATTCATGACAGCCTTACCTCATTACCTACTTCTAAAGCATGATTGAATGTGGATGTTTGAATAACCTAGTTATTCAGGAAGTCAAAACATGCGAAGTGAAACACATGAATAATCGAATCCAATATGGCCTCAAAGTTGTGAGTATAAATAAAACACCTTTTATTTAGTCACCATATTGATTACACATTATCATTTGTATAATGTTTTGAGCAATCAACTTAATACTTGAATCTAAAAACAATAGATATCCCATGTTCCAAGCATGCATATTATGTTTGCCTATGGTCCTTACTTTGTGAAATAGATCAATTGAACACATTCCCAATGCTGCTCATTTCACAATTCCTAATCCTTATTATAAGTGTATGAATACCAATTCTTTCCACTATTAGAATATATTAGATTCTAACATTTTATGCAATGATCCCTTTGTAATGCCATGGCACCAAAGTCACCAAGACTCTGCCAATAATATTACAAAGTGCTCTTTTGGAGATTGCTATAAGACAACTCTATAGACATGAAGTCTCACATTCAAAGTACATTCCTTTGAACATCCTTCTTGCATAAAAGTTTCTAATCTACACATAGATTCTTAATATCCAACTCTCATTATGAAAACATTTCCATATTTGCCATATGACAACTCATTCTTAATAGAATCCTATTTATATATAATAACGCCAATATGTTCCATTAAATACTTTACTTCCAACTGTCCTCTAGCGACCAATCCTTAACGAATCTTAGATCGTCCTTGACAATTGTTTAATTATTTTAGTCATATCCGGTTCTGGTCGTTTTTTTCCCTCTTAATGCCCTAGGCATTTGGAAAATCAGAACTTTCGAATATTACAACATATGTAATTGATCCCGAAGCGTATGTGATACGATACATAATGTCTTACATAAGACATGATACTTTACCAGTCTCTTGCTATAATATTGCCATACATATAGAATTCCCTTATGTTGAACCTTTTCAACATAACATTCATATATGTCCATGACTAAGTTTGATTAAAATTTCTTGATCTAAGCTTTTAGACTGGAAATGAAGTATAAGTTCCTCTCCCTTAAATATAGTAAAACAACTTCTCAACCTCTGCAACTTGGCGAATTGAAACTTTTGTTTTCTGTAATTAATATTGCTAACTCGCAATACATAATAATCATGCTCCCACTAACATGATAATTATTTCCTTACCAGCATAACACTTATGCTCCCACTAGCTTTGACATGTATTTAGAAATTAGGTGGACTTCTAGAAATCAATACTTATTGAATTTCATTACCAAAGTTCATATTTTTTATACGAGATGTTTTGATAAGACTTTATGTAAGCTTCTTAAACTCATACACCTTTCCTTAGATAACTCATATATGTGTCTGAACTAATTCAAAACTTAAAACAATAAGTCCCAAATGCTCAGAATAATTGCCAAATCTCACAATTCGAACTATGAAGAGGTATACCGTAATCATAATCAAATTTGAGAATGCAATTTACATAATGCTATCTCCTTCAAATCTTTTTAGTGAAAGCGTTTCCTCACAATCATTTTCATGAAGCAGAGAGAAACCTTATGACACTTAGATTTTGTGGTGTATGTGTTATTATCCATGTGAATTTGTCATAACCATAATCATAAGACAAGGTTTGTGACAAATCCAAACTCATATGGACTGAACTTGTTCAATCTTTATTTCTTGCCATCTGGCAGCACATGGGCCTACCATGTCTTCCAAGTAGTCAAGCAGCTCACCCATATAGATCAATGAACTTTCACCAATCAAGGTGATTTGCTTTCTGCACTCAATTGAGAATTCTTAGATCTCACATGCATAGTCAACTTTACTGGAATGGCACAGAAAGAAGAATATGTCAACACGATAGGTTATAAACCTCAAGTCATGTGCTAGTGATGAACAATTAGGTTTATTCTTGATTTGTTCTTGAAACTTTTCAAGATCATTAAGACTCCCACTGACCTCTTGACATATAAGATTCTCTTGTCAAGAAACATTCCTTGACAAACAAATATTCAAGAGTTAGTGCAGGTTCCTATCAAGACAAAACCACAACACAAGATTGGTCTTAGTTGGTCTTTGTCTTATCCAAGACATCACAACTTACCAATTTCAAACGTGCAGGACTAAGAAACATTTATGCTCTACATTTGATGATGTGTTATAAACCTACTTACGACATGTCACTCAATACACAATCTTGGAGTAAGACTTGATTTTGGAACGCAGTATGATTCATCTTTTGATTTAACCATTCAACAATTTCCGATTCCTCTTCTTAGCCATACTAGTGCACTAAGGTGTTCTTAGAGGATCAATTGTGACATGGTTTCATAATCACTAGGTTAATCATAAAACACAATAATTAAGTACTCTCCCTTCTTTTTAGATTGGAGAAACTTTTATCTTTCTGCCTTATTGATTCTTCCCATTCGTTCTGCTTTACATTGAAGCTTTTCAATGATTCAGAATCACACTTAATCTTGTAAGTGACTATGTTTACTAAAGTTTCAGTAAATCACGGAGAATAGTCTTATTGTTCTTTGTGGTGGACCTGACCTTCACTTGACTCACATACTTGTATGAACAAGGAGTTAGTCTTAATTTTACATAAGATGAAGGTTCTCATTCATCATACGATGAAAGTCGCATGATTCCAAGTTTATGTCCAATTGAGAATTGGGTGATGAGAATCTTTCCTTATTTGGAAAATTTCGGACATTACCACAAATACCATAATTAAGAATCACATCCATTTCAGTATTGTTAACAATAGAAACATACAAACATCAATTTTCACAAATGCCATTGCAAGGATATAAATAAGAAAAAACCAAAATTTATTTTATTTATAAAAATGTGGAAAAACTTGTCCATACAATCGCAATTACAAATGAAAAGTATGTAAATATTCCTAAGCAATCTATTCTAACTCTTCTAAGTAGCAGCTCAAAAATCCGATCTTCGAACATGCGATTGAAATCCATTTCTTCGTGATCAGACTCAACTCACTCTTCCTTTTAAGCTTCCTTTCTTTTCTTCGATCCTACAAAACATCAAAATGTAATCTTATCACATCATGTATTAAGAACCTACAAATATGAACTTAATAGAGTTAGATAATGGATTTACTTGAAGCAAAGTCATACATCTTGACTCTCCCATCATCGCGATCTTTCAGGTACATATGGCAACTTTGCATCTAATGCCCCTTCTCTTGGCAGTAGAAACAAACAGACTCTTTTGGAACAACACATGGGATAATTTCAGATCTAACCTTTCTCTTTACCATTTGGTCAAACGGTTTGACCTCGGCCAATCCTTACCGTTGGGAAGAGAAGAATTTTTTAGACTTCCAATGTTGCCATTGTCAATGTCCATGGAGGTTTGGGAGGTTTATCTTCCCAACAAATTTTCTTGACCCGTGCGCCAAATCATTGTTGGAACAACACATGGCTCATCATATAGTACTCTCTAATGAACTCAATATATGATTCGGGAAGTGATTGAAGAACCAAGTCAACAACCAACTTCCTTAAGACAATGACACCCAACATTCCCAACTTGTCAATGTGTGACTTCATCTCCAAGACGTGTGCACACACATACTTTCCATTTTCGTGTTTATTTGCCAATAGGGCTTGAGTGACCTTGAACTTTTCAAGTCTTCAAACACGTGGGTCAAGGAGAACTATTAGAGAAGGTGGCGGAAGTGAAGCATGATTTCTATTTCCACGATCCAATCGTGGAACATCACCTTCAAGTGGAAAGCTTTTTCCAAAGAATTCGGGAAGACCATGGTCATTTGACATCTACAAAACGGGAGAAATTCAAGTTAGTTGATAAAATCCTTGATATAACACCCAAATGAAATATTAAGGCTAGGATCCAACACAATATTCTGTAATTAGGAAGAGGGATGTCGTAATCCAATTGTAAAATATTTGAAGATAGGTAAATGATGATTTACCAATTTCCACCATGAAAAACGAAAAGAAAATTAGGCTTTAAATGTTTTGAAACTCCTGGATCTTTTGAGATTCATTGAACTTTTCAATGGCATGTTTAATCTCGATTATGGCCTTCAAGTTTGTGACTCGGATGCCGAGGATTACAAACAAGGTGTGGATAACCATGCAAATTAGCTTGGTACTCTCAATGGTGATCACCACCCAATCAATGTACCGGTTAACTACACACGCTCCATTGATCAATGATAATCTTACGAAAAACCCATTGCCATCCTTCATTGATCCCATATTAGTGTGCCGGTTAACGACCAACAAGGTGCAATGTATAATTTCATGAATTAGCTCCAATTCCACATTTTTCCTAAAGTAACTAAGATTTGGGAATTTGTAAAAGTGTTTAGTTACTTTGTATTTCATTATAATTATAATGGAAGGTTCTGTCCTATCCTACCCGTTCGACCGACGACCCGCCACTAGTCAAGAGTGCGGTGGGTAAGAGTGGATACCCAATGGCGGTCATTTTACAGGTTGCTTCCTTAAACACCCTTATAGATCAGCTTCGTGAATAAGGCATACTAACGGTAAGACTAACTCTTACTCAAACATATATAATATTAGACTTTTAATTTTATATAGTATAAGGGTGTATTTTAAACATTTCAAAATACTAGGGTTTTTAATCAAATTTAAAATTTTCGAAAAATTAATACCTTTTAATTTTAAAATATTAAATATTGAAACTTTGATTTAATAATTATCCAAAATTAAACAATTCATTTAAATTATTAAATCTTAAAGGATTATCTATTAAATTAAATAATTAATTTAACCTAATCCCTTTTCCCCCTAGATTCAAAAATTTGGGAAGGGATATTTCAAAATCTTTAATTATCCATTTAAACAATTAAAAAGATAATTACCAAAGATAACATTATCCTAATCTATAAAATTTTGACATCTAATCTTGGGGAGGAAGGTATTTTTCAAAAACCCTAGGGTTTACCAACCCTAAAATCGAAAATATGGGGCCAAATGAAAAGAGTTCAAGAAACCCTAACAAATTTTGAAAACTAGGGTTTTGAAACCCTAATTTCGAAAATCCAAGCCCTAGGGTTTATTTGCCATAAACCATAATTTGTCAAATTCATACTTTTTGTATCAAATATAATTGAAAACAACAACCAAATAGCTCTGATACCATTGTTGGGTTTTATACATAGCAAACAATCCTATGTATGTATGCAACCCTAATTTGAGGATCTATGTTTTCACTATTAGACATACAAGCATTGAACACAAAAACTAGAAACCCTAGGAAGCACATGTAATTTTCGAAATTAACATATAATTAGGGTTAGAATACATACCTTTATTGTTATATTGTAATAACAATCAAATCCTTGAAGATCTTGAACTTTGGTAGCACGCGCCACAAGTGTGGCGCCTCTAATGGCTCACAAACAAACCTAGCAACCAAGGATTACTATGGAGAGAGAGAAGGGAAGTGAAAATTCGGCTCTAAGCCTTTATTGGATTTCATGGAACGAAATCCAACCATATAGGGGTTTATATAGGTGATAGGGAAGGTTTAGGATAAGGCATGTGTATCTTAGATAACCCTAATACCTTAACTTCCTCCCTAAGGCTTCCAAGGCAACCTTAGAGCCTAAGGAAACCCTAGGATACTCTAGATTTCGTTCCCCACCTCTAAGGGAGGTTCTAGAATGCTCAATGCTCAACTTTTGAACATTGTCGCCTTTAGTCCCTACAATTTCAATTAATTCCTTTAATCCTAAAATTAATTCCAAATTAATTTCTGATTAAATATTAATTAAACAATATGATTCATAATTAACATTTTATATCCATAATACATTAATAAATCATTTATCTTGATTTCAAATTAATTTATTAACCATGTAATAAATTAATAAATCATTCTTCTCTCTACAACATTTATCATATTCAATTGTCAGGTTTGAAGGCAACCCAAAAGGACATTGCTACTATCAATTCAAGTACATACCAATTATAGTTATGGGCTTAGACACCTAATCAAATAGATATCAAATTTTTTTTGATTTTCAGGGGCTAAGAAGAAGTGAGGACGTGGAACATGGTAGGATAAAGTTGATCATGGGGAATAGGCGATCTTCACCTGTCACCAAGATTGAAGTTTATAGTCTAGTGCTTAGTGATGGAGTTAGTATAGATTTATTAAATTGTTGCTACTTGTCAGAAATGACAGGAAACATTATTTCTTTTCATGCATTTTTTAGACAAGGTTTTAGATATTCTTTTAATGATAAGAATGGTGTTGGATTAGGTGTCTAATCCCATAATTATAATTGATATGTACTTGACCCGAGAGTAGCATGGTCCATTTGGGTTTCATATCATCAAGACAATTTGTTAGGATGGACTTTTGAGAACAGGTTATTTATGGTTTATTAATATATTATAAGTTCTAATATATTAATACGAAATCATATGATTTAATTATTATTGATCAAGAATTAGTTTGGAATTAATTTAGTGATCAAAATAGACTAATTAAATCAATGGGGACTAATTGTGTAAATTAGTTATATTTATATGTTGGTCTTATGATCCATGTTGGACTAAGTTTATATATGGATACATAATGAGTTGGGCCACATGAACCATGGATCATAAACCCATGGGTATGGATTAGGGTTAACCCATGACCCTTGGAATCCTACATATAAATATGTTGCTCCATGACCAAATCGTGTGTATCTATTCTTAGAGATCTATGTGTCGATTTTTTGTGAAAGGAATACTCTCACAAGTTATCTTTTGTCCTAGATGTGTTGTGATTCCATTTGAGGCATTCATACTATTGGTGCTAAGCTCTTAAAGGTTCAAGGCTTCCAACTACACTAAAAGGTACGCCATCTAACTTGTATTTCATGTTGTTTATGCTTCATTGTATGCTAGTTAGGATGATGCTTTGGAATATCGAATGTATGCATGTATAATAGAGAAAACATAGATCCAAAGCATCTAGGGTTGCATGTACACCATAGGAGTGTTAGAATGCTCAAAACCCTTCATTGGTATCAAAGCCTAGAGTTGTTTTCAATTATACATGATGCTACTTGTTGTTTAAGCTTAAAAAATCGATTTTCTGCTATTCTGGACAGTGGACTCGCCGAGTCCATTGGAGGACTCGCTGAGTCCTAACACAATTCTGACCAACTCGTCGTGTTTGTTCTTTCACTCGACGAGTTGGTGCTCCTGAATGTAGATTTTCAATGTTTTTGGCTAGAATTGGACTAGGATTATTACCCTAAGTTATTTTTGAACTTATAAACCTATTTTTGATGTGCTAATGATCATGCTTATCCAATTTATAAGATAATTGTCAAAGTTTCATGTTTTGTATTAGTTTAAATGATTATGTTAATTACATGAAATTTGTTTGATATGAATTATCTTGTTCATATGAGTTTAATCTAGATCATGGACATTATTTTGACATGCTTGTTAGTTTATTTTATGATATTTATGGCCTTTAATGTACTCCATAACTTGTCCTCAAGTTATGAAAAATGAAAAGTTTTTTTAAGACTTCATTAAACTCATAGGTTATGGTCTTGAAGAGTTTTTTCCATAAATGTTTTTATCCATAACTTGTCCTCAAGTTATGGATTTCCAAGAGTCTTTTCATTAAAGCCTATATTAAACTCATATGTTATGGATTCCAAAGGTTTTTGAATAGTTCAAAACTTGCCATCAAGTTTTGGAATTTGTAAATGTAGAGTCTTCTTTTGACACATTTAGTTCCAAACCCTAGAATTTTAAAAGTTTAAAATTCAACCCTTATACTATTATAATATTATAGGTTTAATATATATATATATATATATATATATATATATATATATATAAGAGTAAATTCAGTCTTACCGTTAGTAGGCTTTATTCACGAAGCCGGTCTATAAGGTTACTGCCTATAAAATGGTAGTTTAATGGGTGTCCATTCTCTCCCATCTCTACCTTGACTGGTGGAGGGCCTTTAGCCGAACGGATAGGACAGAACACTAATTTTACCTTCATTAAAAGTATAATGATAAATATAAAGTAACTTAACTTTTATTAAATGTGAATATGGTGCTAACCCATGAAATTGCACTTTGCACCTTGTTAAGTCGTTAGTGGAGCGTGTGTGGTTAACCAAGACACTAATCTGGGACTGACAATGCGTGGAAAAGGGTATCTTGATGTTAATCATAGATCAATGGAGCGTGTGTGGTTAACTGGCACATTAATTAGATGGTTGTAACATTGGGTGGACCAAGCTAATTTGCATGGTTATTCACACCTTGTTTGTGATCCTCAGCATCCCAATCACAAACGTGAAGGGCACAATTGAGATTAAACATGCCATTGAAACATTTAATGAATCTCAAAAGATCTAGAAGTTTCAATTCACTTAAAACCTAAAATTCCTTTTCGTTTTTCGTTGTGAAAATTGGTAAATCGTCATTTACCTACCTTCAAATATTTTGCAAATTGGATTACGACATCCCTCTTCCAATTTGTTAAATATTGTGTTGGATCCTAGCCTTAATATTTCAAACTGGGTGTTATATTAAGGACTTAAATCAAATAAAATTGAATTTCTCCCTCATAGATGTCTAGTTATGACAATTATGGTCTTCCTTATCCTTTTTGGATAAAAGCTTTCCTATGAAGATGATATCCCACATGACAATCAAGGTGAAAGATTAATCCCTTTGCCATGCATTAATTGGACTCTAAATCATACTTCACTTCCTCTACCTCCTCCAATTATTCTCCCTAACCCATAAGTTGAAAGACTTGAAAAAGTTCAAGGTCACTTAAGCCCTTTTGGCAAGCAAACACAAAGATGGATAGTCTGTGTGCACTCACGTCTTAGAGATGAAGTCACATATTAACAAGCTGGGAGAGTTGGGTGTCGAAGTCTCAAGGAAGTTGAGTGTTGACTGGGTTCTTCAATCACTTTCTGAGTCATGTAGTGAGTTCATTAAGGACTACTATGTGACAGACCATGACATGATCCTTAATGATCTTACCTATTTGCTTGTTGCTTCTAAATCAACAATGATTAGGGGCACTGGTAAAGCAAATTTGATTGGAAGATCTACTTCCCAAACTTACATGGACATTGACAATGGAAATAGTGGAAGTCTAGAAAATTCTTCTCTTCCCAATGGAAATGGATCGTCCATAGTTAACCTAGTTGACCAAATGGTAAAGAGAAAGGCTAAGTCTGAGATAGTCTTGTGTACCATTACTAGAGTGTCCATATGTTTCTATTGCCAAAAGAAGGGACATTGATTGCGAAGGTGCTCTATTTACCTAAAAGTTCACTAGGATGGTAAAATTCAAAACTTTGACTACGCTTCAGGTAAAGTCCACTATCTAACTCTATTAAGTTCCTATTTGGAGATTCTTAATACATGATGTAATGTAATTACATTTTGATGTTTAGTAGAATCAAAGGAAGCTTAAAGGAAGAGTGAGTTGATTCTGATCATGAAGAGATGGATTTCTATCGCGTGGTTCGATGATCAGAATTTTGAGTTGCTGCTTAAGAGTTATGATAGATTGCTTAGGAATAGATAACATCATAGTTTTCATATGTATTTGCATTGTAAGAATAAGTTTTTTCGCAATTTTTTTACATAAAAGAAAATTTTTTGATTTTATTTATTTTAAGTATCCTTATAATGGCATTTGTGAAAATTGTTGTTTACATGTTTCCATTAATAGCAATATTGGAAAATAGATTTGATTCTTTCGTTTATGGTAGTGTCATAATTTACCAAATAAGGAAAGATTCTCATCAACCAAGTTTCAGTTGGATAGAAACTTGGAATCATGAAACTTGTATTGTATGATGAATGAGAACTTCATCTTTGGAAAATTAAGACTAATTTCTTGTTCACATATATATGTGAGTCAAGTGAAGGACTAGGGGATCGGGTAGACTTAGTTGTGCGCTGGTCAGGTCTACCACAAAGAACAATAAGACTATTCGTTATGGTTTAATAAAGTTTAGTAAATATAGTTATACTTCAAAGATTAAGTATAATTTTGAATCGTTGGAAAAGTTTCAATGTGTGGCAGAACGAATAAGAAGAATCAAATTAGGCAGAAAGATAAAAGTTTCTCCAATCAGAAGATATGGGAGAGTACTTGAGTATCTTGTTTTATGAGTATCTTAAAGAGATGGGAAAGCCATATCAGAATTGATCCTCTAAGGACATCTTGGTGCATTTGTTTGGCTAAGAAAAGGAGTCATGAATTGTTGAAAAGGATAAATCAAGAAAATGAGTCATACTTCGTTCCAAAACAAGTCTTAGAGTCATACTCCAAGATTGTAACTCAAGTGACATAATCTTAATAAAGGTTTATAACACTTGTCAAATGTAGAGTAAAATGCTTTATACTCTTGTACATTTGAAATTGGTAAGTTGTGATGTTTTGGACAAAACAAAGACCAACTAAGACCAATAATGTGAAGTGTTTTCTTGATAAGAATCCGCAGTAACTCTTGAATATTTGTTTGTCAGGGAATGGTTCTTGATAAGATAATCTCATATGTCATGGAGTTAGTGGGATTCTGTAACATCCATAAAATTCGAGCCAAATTATAACTTTTTAAATCATTTAAAACCATTCAGTTATTACAATTTGTTTTCAAAATAGTTTAAACATCAGAGTCCAAGAAATCATAATCATCAATCAAAGAAGTGTACGGTCACGCCTTCTCCTTCCTGTGGCCATCCATTGAACCTGAAACAATAAACTAAAATTGTAAGCCCGAAAGGTTAGTCAGTTACCCCCAAAATACCAACCTCATATAATCATAATCGTATTATATCAACAAATACAATACAACCATGAATCTCACGTCTATAGTGTGACTGGTCTACCCGCACCAGGCCTTCAGTCCATTTGGTCCACTCCCTGAGTCTACAGTATGACTCGACCGCCCGCACCGGGCCTTCAGTCTATCTAGCTCACTCTCCGATCCTCGGCATGTCTAGACCGCCCTCTCGGGGGATTCAGCTTATCTGGACCGCTCGCTGGGCGTTCGGCCTGACTATGTGCCCTTCTGGGCCTGCAGTCTATCTGGTCTGCCCTAGGTATGTTGGCCTATAACACAAAGTAGGACTCGCCTCAACACAACCCCCATACTAATCAAATAAACATGTGCACATAAATATCATACGCTGGCATGTATGTAACAGATATCATACCGATCGAACATATCACTAACACATTGACCATCCTATAACCAGGATACCGACCTAACCAGTCACTAGCATAACATCATCCTATATACCAGGATACCGACCTAAACCAGGCCACTTGCATAACATCATCCTATATACCAGGATACCGACCTAAACCAGGCCACTAACATAATACCATCCTAACTACTAGGATGCATATCTAACAAATCAATAAACATATCAAGCAAATTCCTGGATACAAATCCGATAAGGGTCGGCCTTGGTGCCTTAGACCCTATTGATATAGTGAGGATAACTCACCTCGCAATTGTTGACTCGAAGATAAGCTCAAACCCTCAGATCAACGCCACAAAATCCACCACCTATATTCGCCATAGAACCATATTTGTAAGTTTCCAATTTTCTCAAAATGCCCCCAAATGTCAACTAGTCAACCCTTGGTCAATGTAAAAGTCAATGGTCAAGGTCAACAGTCCATGTTGATCGGACTCGTCAAGTACAACTGGCCACTCGTCGAGTTCCTTGACTAACTCGCCAACTTGCCAAGTCATTTGAGTGACTCGTCGAGTTCCTAATGTTTATGGCTGTAAACTCCTTGGCCAACTCGCCAAGTTCATGCGTGCCAAAAGCCGGGAAAACCCTAACTGACTCGCCCAGTCCACGATAATCTTCATCGGACTCGCCGAGTTGACCATCCAACTCGTCGAGTCCCTTCAGTCCATATCCAAACAAATGCTTATTAAGCCATCTTAAGGTTCCATATTGCAGATCCAACTTCCCAAGGCATGTTTATCACGTAAAGTTGCAAACTTTACGTGCATGCAAGGCTCTAAAGTCTTATAATGACAAAACCAAGCTTGCAATGGAGTTTTACACTTAAGGAGGGGCTCATACTTGCCAAAGCTGAGAGCTTTATGAACTTAGAGACCAAAGAGTGTTCAGATCTAAAGTTACAACTTCAGATCTGAGCTCATACCCAAGAATAGCTTCATAATATGCTAGAAATGCCCTAATCTTTAACCAAAAGAGATCTAGAATGAAATGAGGTCAAGGTAACGAGTTGATACCTTCCAAAAGATGCCAACTGAGGTAGATATTAGACCCCCCACGCGTTCCTTGCTTCTAGCCACTTGCTCTCCAAGCTCTTCTTACAAAGAATCCTCTTCCAAAGATTAAAATACACAAATGGAGCACGCTGACATGAATTAGGGTTTGTGGACTATCAAGAGGCTGTAAGGGGAGGCTGAGGAGGCCAATGATCCTTTAAATAGGGTGCAAAACCCCAGAAATTAGGGTTTGATCCTCCAGCTCCTACTTGTCGAGTCCTTTCTTGGACTCGGTGAGTAGGTCACTTAAACACATGGACCAACCCGCTGCTACTCGACGAGTCAGGAAACCAACTCGTTGAGTAGACCTTGAAATCATGAGAATTTATAACCATAAATTAATACTCGAGAATCGGGGCATTACAGAGTCTTAATGATCTTGAAAAGGGTCTCAAGAACTAATGAAGAATAAAACCTGTTGTTTATCACTAGCACACGACTTGAGGTTTGTAACTTATCGTGTTGACATATTCTTAATTTTGTGCTCATTCCAGTTAAAAGTTGACTATGCTTGTGAGTTCTATGAGTTCTCAGTTGGTTACATAACAACCTGGAAGCAATGGTAGGCCCTGTGCTTCCAAGTGGCAAGAAATTAAGATTGAACAAGTTTAGTCCATATGAGTTTCGATTAGTCACTAACCTTGTCTTGTGATCATTATGGTTTTGACAAATTCACATGGATAGGAACACATACACCATAACAATCTAAGTGTCATAAAGTTTCTCTCCGCTTCATGAAAATGATTGTGAGGAAACGCTTTCACTAAGTAGATTTTGAATAGTTAGCAAGTGTGATATTTTCATTTCTCAAATTCGATTATGATTACGACATCCCAAATCATAATTCGAATTGTGAGCAATGGTAAAGGTCTAAACATTTGAGACTATGATTACGACATCCCTTTTCATAGTTCTAAAATTGTTTTGAAACACATGTGTTCTATCAAAGGAAAGGTGTATGATTTTGGGAAGCTTAGATAAAGTCTTATTGAAGCAGCTTGCATCAGAAATTTGAACTTTGGTAAGAAAGGCAATAAGTATTGATTTCTAAAAGTCGAGTTAACTTTTGGATACATGTCAAAGCTAGTGGGAGCATAAGTGTTATGCTAATAAGGATATATTTATCATGTTAGTGGGAGCATGATTATTATGTTAAGTGTTGCAAGCTAACAATGTTAATTATGGAAAACAAAAGTTTCAGTTTGCAAAGTTGCAGGGTTTGAAAAGTTGTTTTGCTATAATTAAGGGAGAGGAATTCATACTTCATTTCAATTCTAAAAGCTTAGATTGAGATTTTAAGCCAAGTATATATATATATATATATATATATATATATATATATATATATGTATATATATATATATATATATATATATATATATATATATGTATATATATATATATATATATATATATATATATATATATATATATATATATATATATATATATAGGGAAAGGTTATTTGCAAAACAAAAAAACCCTAAAAATCATAAAAATGCATAAAAAAATACCTAGAGATCACAAAACTTTTTTTTGACATTTTTTAAGAAAAAATTGCAGCTTTTTAAAGAAAATCGCTGAAAAAAAAATTTGAAAAAAAAACTTTTTTTTTATAAAAAAAAATTATCTTTTATTTTTTTTCAGCGAATTTTTATAAAAAGCTGCGATTTTTTATAAAAAAAATTGAAAAAAAGTTTTGTGATCTCTAAGTATTTTTTTTATGCATTTTTATGATTTTTATGATTTTTTTTAGGGTTTTTTGTTTTCCATAGAACCTAAACCTATATATATATATATATATATATATATATATATATATATATATATATATATATATATAATATATATATATATATATATATATATATATATATATATATATATGAATGTTATGTTGGAATGGTTGAACATAAGGAAATTCTATATATGGAAATATTATTTGCGTTCTAAAATTCGATTATGATTACGGCATCCCTTTTCACAATTCGAATTATGAGAACATGGAAAATAGAAATAAAAATATTATAGCAAAAGACTAGTGTAGTATCATGTCTTTATGTGAGACATCATTAATCGTGTCCCATATGCTTCTATAGGATCGATTATATCTGCTATAATATTCATCCGTTCTAAATTTTCCAAATGCCTAGGGCATTAAGAGGGAAAAGGACTAAAACTGGATATGACTAAAATGGTTAAGCAATTGTCGAGGACAATCTGAGGTTTACCAAAGATTGGTTGCTCATGGACACTTGGAAGTATGGTGTAAATTTTGGAAATGACCATATTGACATATTCTGAAAAGAGGCAACTCTTGTTTAGAAGTGATAGTAAAAATGGGAATATGGAAATGTTTCCATAAGTGGAATTCATTCTTTAAATTTGTGTAAGATTAGAAAACTTAATGCAAGAAGGATGTTCAAAGGAATGTACTTTGAATGTGAGACTCCGTTTCCATGGAACTGCTCTCCATTGGAATACTTTGTAATGTTTGTTGCCAAGTTTCTGTGACTTTTGTGCATAGTCATTACAAAAGGATCATTGTATATAAGTTTAGAATCTAACAGATTACAGTAAATGACAAGAATTTGATATTCTTACGTTTACGGTAAGGATTTGGGATTGTGAAATGAGCATCACTAAAGTGTTGTCAATTGATCTATTTCACGAAGTAAGGACGATAAACAAACATAGTGTGCATGCTTGGAGCATGGCACAACTATTATTTTAATTCAAGTATTAAGTAGATTATTCGAAACATTATACAATGAATAATGAGTAATCAATTTGGCCTTCAAAGTTTTGGGGTCATATAGGATTAGTATTATTCTTGTGTTTCACTTTGCATATTTTGACTTCCTGAATAACTAGGTTATTCAAACCATCCACAGTCAATCATACTTTGGAAGTAGGTATTGAGGCAAGACTGTTATGAATGGGTTTGTAGTTTGTCTAGGTGTATTAGACATAGCTGCAGTGCTCACGAGTGCTCCTGGAATAAGATTCTAGTATTGGACTAAACCCACACTCATTTAAATCACTTCATGGATTTTATCACTAGTGATCATGAGACGATAATATCTTATATTCTTGAAACCAATACGTGTGAGTTGTAGTTTACAAGTCGGTTGCACATTGACATATGTAAACACACCAGTAACTTGGTGTTACAAAATATATCGTTGTGTGTGATTTGATGAGTAAGTACAAGCCAACATTTGAGTCGAAGTTTATCCATTACTTTTACCATTAGAGGGATAAAAGCGATATCTATGGGCTCCTCAATGATTTAGGTATGAAAACCCCAAGTGCTCAGCCGAGCCTAGACTGATTTAATTTGTTCAATTAGTTGGTCATCATAAATTGGAAATCAGGAAACAAAAAATGGATAGAAAGAATGATTATAATCCATGTCTCAGTCCGTATGATATATAGAATGGAGGAATATATGACCCCTTATCTAATGGACGTGTCATTGACTAGGTCATAGTTCGACAACAACTTTTAAGAGCTACAATCGCTAGTTGGGATTTGAGAGTCGTACTTGTAATAATAGTTATGTGACAACCCGATATTTTTATCTTGTAAAGCCATTTAATTTAATCAAAAGTCGCACTAGTTTCTTCTATCTTTTAGCATTGTTAAGGGTATGTTTGAGTGTTCTAAGCCTAGTACATTCAAGTATTTGGTGTTAGGAAGTATCTACTAGAGTTCATTGTGCATCATTCAAGCCGGAAAACTCCATCATGTGGAGTTTACGACCGTAAACTAGAGCTTACAGCTGTAAGCTCTTGCTTGGTCATGAACTATTCCTATATGTATGATATTCCTATATATAAGATATTCCTTCATTACTCTTCAAGCCAGAAAACTCCATCAATTCTCTCTCAAGTATCATCAAAAACACCAAGAACACACACTAGTTCTTGGGGCCATAAACACCCTTTCTAGCTTCCAAATCGTAAGTATCCTTTCCATATACTTGTTATTCATTAGAAGAAAAAGTTTAGCATCCAAGAAACACCCATTTTGGCATAATCATCAAGAGTTTATGGCTGTAAACTCTTCATATGGCCGTAAACCCTCCATGTCATGGCTGTAAACACCATCTTGGCCGTAAACACACTCTTGTATGGCCGTAAACACCTTTTGTGCAATCATATGTGATTTTAACACTTCATTCCAAGTGTTTCCTAGTCCTAAGGTTGTTCCCTATCATGGTTAGTTGTTATATACACTAATTATATACATATATGTGTCATTATATGCATATTAGGATCCGTTTGTGCTCGAGACATCACTTGGCGCACCTAGCATCCTATATCGATCTTACATTCGAATCACCCACTACAGGTGAGTTCGTACCCCTAAACTTATCCTTTAAATGATTTTAAATGATTTTACAGGGGGGATACAAATAGAAAACATTATAGTTATTGTATCAATCGCATGTGATTAATAACTAACAAACAAGTGGATTTCTTATACTTTAAAACTGTGTTATCAAACAAGCTATTTCAAAACATTTTATAAACTAACATCAAGTCATATATAACCATTCAAATGGTTAAAACATCTTTCATATGCTAAAACTCTTTTATATATGCTAAACTCTTTATCAAACTCTTTTAAACTTATATATTGTTAAAATCATGTCTATATAGATATAGTTATATAAATAAGGTTGGAAGGGCTTAGGACTGATAACTCGCTTTATTTCTTGTTTCTTGTTTGGTTGTGGACTTACGGTATCGGTTGTTTGTCTGAGTGTCGTTTAAATATTAGTTATATATTATATATATGTGTATAGATATAAAAGTTGTTACATCAGTTCAATACCTTTGGGTAGCAAAGGTGTACAAACATGAGCAGTCATTCAGACAACATTACTAGTAAACTATAATAGGTATAGTTTAGAGGATTACTACTCACTATTTCTATAATAATGAAACATGCAAGAGTTGGTTCATACATGAGTCATTTCAAACATACAATAACGAGAAACAGAAAGAATATACTATAATGAGCAATAGGGAGGAACATATTATACACTACAACATAGAGAACATACTATACACTAGAACAGAGAGAACATACTATACAAATACAAGAATACTATAACATTAATGTGAGCCACTACTTCATGGCATGGCAATATACTGTTGTGTCACGTTTTATAACTAGAGTCTCTTGGAGGGAGAGCATGAGTTTGTGTATAGATCTATACGGGATTAACCATCCTACACCTTGCTACTAGCTACAGTGGGACCTGCAGGTCTACGGGTGATGAATGTCATACCATTTCGACGTCTTTGATCGTTGTGTTTTACTAGTCAATCAAGTATGGTTATAATATCATCACATTTTACCTTAGTTAAACAATTAGTTTAAGGTAGTTAGTACAATGGTAGTTATTATATACAATACTACAATACATCTTTATTTTCCGATTACATTCATATTGTGATCTTATCACATAAACAGTAATGTAAACTATATTTTGGTAATGATAGTCATACTTGGTAAAAACACTCACTTTCATAAAAGAACAAACATACAGAATAGTCGGGTCTTGGTAGAAGACTACATTTCATAATAAGTCGAAAATATAGGGTTTTCTAGGAGATACAACATTTACATCGAACACTTACAAACATTTACACCAAGCATTTACAAACACTTTCGTCAAACTTATACAAACCATGACACTAAAATACTTATGAACTCACCAGCTTAAATGTTGATCTACTCTTTCAAAATAGCTTGTATTCTCAGGTCACCAATAGACAGGTACACTAGACCAGGTTTTGAGAAGACGGAGCACATTCGAGACTCGTCTTTTATTTTGATTCATATTTTGGTGTCTTTCAAGCTATACACATAACACACTTATATTAAATTATATTATTAATGCAATGGATGATGTTGTTGCTTGTTTACTATTGTGCATTGTTATGATACTGTACATGACATCCTCCGCCCCCGAACGTTTCCGCCGTTCCGGTTTGGGGGTGTGACAAGTTATTAGACTTATCCAAGTGGGAGACTATTGGATTAGGTGTCTAAGCCCATAACTATAATTGGTATGTACTTGACCCGAGAGTAGCATGGTCCATTTGGGTTGCATATCATTAGGACAATTTGTTAGGATGGACTTTTGAGAAGAGGTTATTTATGGTTTATTAATATATTATAAGTTCTAATATATTAATATGAAATCATATGATTTAATTAGTTTTTATCAAGAATTAGTTTGGAATTAATTTAGTGATCAAAAGAGACTAATTAAATCAATTGGGACTAATTGTGTAAATTAGTTATATTTATATGTTGGGCTTATGATCCATGTTGGACTAAGTTTATATATGGATACATAAAGAGTTTGGCCACATTAACCATGGATCATAAACCCATGGGTATGGATTAGGGTTAACCCATGAGCCTTGGAATCCTACATATAAATATGTTGCTCCATGACCAAAATCATGTGTATCTATTCTTAGAGATCTATGTGCCGATTTTGTGTGAAAGGAATACTCTCTCAAGTTATCTTTTGTCCTATATGTGGTATGATTGCATTTGATGCATTCATACTATTGGTTCTAAGCTCTTAAAGGTTCAAGGCTTCCAACTACACTAAAAGGTATGCCACCTAACTTGTATTTCATGTTGTTTATGCTTCATTGTATGCTAGGTAGGATGATGCTTTGGAATATTGAATGTATGCATGTATAATAGAGAAAACATAGATCTAAAGCATCCAGGGTTGCATTTACACCCAGGAGTGTTAGAATGCTCAAAACCCTTCAAATGGTTCTATTTCTGCTTATAAAAATGGTATTTTGTTATTTTGAAGCTTTACTTTGTAATGGTGTGTATGAAACTGTGATATGTGTAGACAATTTAGGTAATATTGTATTTCTAATTGATTCGTCTAACGGTATAGACAAATCATGCTTGTGACATTGTCGTCTTGGACACGTTAACAAGAAACACATAACCCAACTCCAAAAGGATGGAGTGTTAGAATCATTTGACCTAATGTCAGATGATGCATGAGAATCCTATCTATTGGGTAAGATGACAAAATCACCTTTCACTGGATCTTGTGAAAGCGGTAAAGGTTTGTTGGATCTCATACATACAGATGTGTGTGGGCCCTTCAGATCTACCACAAGGGATGCTAATCGATTCTATGTGACTTTTACTGATGATTATAGCAGATATGATGAAGGAACCTCTCAAGATGTGTGGGCCCTTTAGATCTACCATAAGAGATGCTAATCGATTCTATGTGACTTCTACAGACCTAGTGAGAACGTGGTCGATGTAGCACGAAGGGGAGTCTTTCGCGAGAGAGAGAGCGAGAGCTCATATGCAAAGAGGACAGTGGGATCACCATTGATATTTAAGAGATTCAAGAATTAAATGATGAAGGAACCTCTGAAGATGCTAGGGTTCAAGCTGAGGAAGAAATTCTAGTTGAACTAGTTGACGAATCATTACCTCTTAGGCATTCCAGTAGAGTTAGAATGCCACCTAAGTTCTATGGTTTCCATATAACTTTAGATGGTGATAAGTTTATCAATGATAGCACACTAGTAAATTTGGATGAACCTGCTAACTACAAGGAAGAAATGGTAGGCCCTAAGGCAGCCAAATAGTAAGAGGTAATAAACATCAAGATCAAGTGCATGTATGATAACCAAGTTTGTAATTTGGTTGATAATGTACCAGGTCGTAAGATAGTTGGGTGCAAATGGATCTTCAGGAAGAAGACCGACATAGATGGAAAGGTACAAACTTTCAAGGCTCAACTAGTTACGAAGGGCTTTACTCAAACCCCAGGAGTTGACTATGATGAGACCTTCTCACCAGTGGCTAAAATAAAGTCTATTAGGATAATGCTCGCCATAGTTTCTTTTCATGACTATGAAATTTGGCAAATGGATGTCAAAACCGCTTTTCTTAATGGGATGTTAGCTGAGATGTTTACATGAGTCAACCAGAGGGTTTTGTTGATGCAAATTTTCCCAATAGAGTATGTAAGCTTTAGAAATCGATCTATGGATTAAAACAATCTTCTCGCAAATGGAATCTTTGCTTCCACATGAAAGTCAAGGAATTTGGTTTCTTTAGAAGTGAAGATGATTCCTGTGTATATGTCAAAACTAGTGGGAGTATAGTAACCTTCCTAGTATTGTATGCTGATGACATACTTCTTATAGGAAACTACATTCCTTTTGGATTAGGTGTCTAAGCCCATAACTATAATTGGTATATAATTGAATTGATAGTAGCACATTCCTTTTGAGTTTCCCTCAAAACTAGCAACTTGATATGATGACTTTTGGAAAGTGGTTGAATTTATTATTTGACTAATAAATTGAGATAATTAATTTACTAATGTATTATGAAAATAATATATTATTTAGAAATCATATTATTTAATTATTAATTAATCAGAAATTAATTTTGGGATTAATTGGATTAATTAAAAGTACATGGGTTGTTTGGCAATTTATTGATAGTTGAGGAAAAAGACTCTAGAACCTCCATAGAAGGGTTGGATGAAAACTTCTAGGAAGGCCAATTTTCTTCCAAGGGCCTTTGGATGGGAATTTATGGGTTGTTTGGTCCTTAAGCTAAGGAATTAGGGTTTCCTCATAAAACCCTAGCTTTGGCTCTAAGCTACCTCA
This sequence comes from Lactuca serriola, assembly GCF_051521515.1. Classification (NCBI taxonomy): domain Eukaryota; kingdom Viridiplantae; phylum Streptophyta; class Magnoliopsida; order Asterales; family Asteraceae; genus Lactuca; species Lactuca serriola. Next base: position 7,144,282 of record NC_136408.1, read on the forward strand.
CCTATATAAGGAGCCTTACCCTTATCATTTTCGGCCATCTGAAACCTTAAGGGAATAGCCAAAAATTCTCAAGCCTCCTTACCTCTCTCCTCTCTCATCCTCTTGATTGTTTGGGTGTGAACCATTAGAGGCGTGACACTTGTGACACTGGCTCTCAATGTTTCAAGAAGCCTAGGATTCCATTGTTATTGCAATATAACAATCAAAGGTATGTTTTTCTAACCCTAGATCTAAATTTTGAAAATAACATAGGTTTCCTAGGGTTTCCCAATTGATGTTCAAATGTTGTATGTTCAGTTAGAGAAAACATAGATCGGGAAAATTAGCGTTGCATGCACACATAAGTTTTTGTTTGTTATGCTCAAAACCCATCAATTCCAACTTTGCAAGAGGTTAAGTCATGGCTTGGAAAGTGTTTTGCTATGAAGGATCTAGGAGAGGCTTCTTATATTCTAGGGATAAGAATTCTTAGAGACAGGAGTAAAAGACTAATTTGACTTAGTCAAAGTACATAGTTGGAAAAGGTGCTAAAATGTTTTAGTATGCAAAAATCCAATAAAGGAGAAATGCTTGTACAGAGTAATACCAAACTGAGTAAGACTCAGAGCCCATGTACTGATGGTGAGATAACAGCAATGAGTAGAGTTTCATAATGCCATACCCCACTAAAGTGGAAGTACAGGGCGTGATAGTACAAAGGGTTTCATAGCAAAGTTAAAAGACAACACCAACCATAGTATTAAAAATCATTATAAATTTACAATGAGTTTGAACAAATTTTTAAAAAAATTACAATATAAACTGAAATACAACACATGCGAATGCTCCTAAAAGTAAAGTGTCTCTACGTGCCTCTTACTAGATGATTCCTGAAAAAACATGTAAAACCAGCGTCAACTATAAAAATAGTTGGTGAGTACTCACAAGTTTATAACATAATATAGTTTGAAATCATGATAATCAAAATATTGATAACAGTTTCCATAAAAAATGTTCATTGCTAAAATAAGTAAATAAGTTTTCATGAATAGAAGTTCGTTGCTAAAGCCGGTAAAAAAGTTTCCATAAATAGAAATATATTGCAAAAATGAGTAATAAGTTTGCATAAACCAAGTTCGTTGTCATCATGAGAGATGAAGTATGTTGCTCAAATGAGATGCAACGTTCATATTCTCATGGAAAATAAAGTTCGTTACTAAAACGAGTAAACAAGTTTCGTTGCTACAATGAGCAAACAAGTCCGTTGCTAAGACAAGTAAATAAGTTTCTAGTAACAAAAGTTTGTTGTTATAATGAGAAACAAAGTTTATTGTTATAATGAGAAACAAAGTTCATTGCTATAATGAGAAACAAATTTCATTGCTATAATAAGAAACAAAGTTCAATGCTATAATTAATAAGCGAGTTTGTATGTATATGAGCAAACAATGAGTTCACAACCAAACCTATGACTGTTTCCCCATCAAGATCTATGCTTATCGTTCCATAGATTATTTGGTATCATGCATTCCAGCAATCGGGCAAGTGAGGAGTTGTCAATTCCTAATAGCGCTATCCATAATGACCATTGGCTCAAAGAGTTAATGGTTGGAGTAAAGTGTAAGGGAAGGAACTTAAGATGATAAGGCCTCATGTTTCATGTTGCATAGACATACATAGAGAGATATAGCAAAATATAGCAATCAAGTTTGATACAAATCAATTTAAATACAATGAATAATAAATAATTTTTCGGACATGCTTTTCCACCTCAAAACATAAAAACCAAAAATAGGGGGATGCGTGAATACTCACAATGTATTGAGATGATGCAAATGGTGCCTTGAGCTACATTTCACTTGTACCGCTACTCATTCTTACAATAGTGGTACACACGAGTGAGTCGCTAATCAAAATCTAACTTTAGTATACTTACTATTACAATAGAATTATGCCAATATTGTGTCAAAATTTAATATTGATAAGTTACATACATTTTTCTGAAATGGTGATACGTTATAAATCATGTTATTAAGATAATTCTGGATATTATTTTCCAGGTTTTTGTAATATTAATTGAGGGTATTTCAACACATTTAAATACGTTTTAAACTCCTAAAAATCCAAAAATATTACCAAACCGTTTCCAAAATTCATCAAATTTTACATTTTCGGTCCAAATACAGTAGAGGTCTTCCACAAATTTTCCCTTGAATTTTTGATGTGATTAACTATTTTTCCAAATTTTTAAGCCTTCATAAAAATATAAATTCGTGAAAAATAGCATCCAGATGATAAAAATTCTCAAACTTTATATAATACTGCCATTAAACATACTTAAGCTGGGAAAAATATAAAAATGGATTTCTATATAGTTTAACATGATTTTATGATTTTTGTGCATTTATTATAACAAAAATAGAAATAAATATAAAACAGTTTCCAAAACTGCCCACACTTTTTTTAACACTTTTATTATAAATATAGAAGCTGCAAAAAATATAAAAGATATATTTAAATTAGTTTTGCTAATTTTATTTGCTTTATTCTCTTGAATATTCATTAATTGGTGAGTAATTATCAAACAGTTAAAGTACATTACCAAAATTTTTGTAAACTTCATTTACAGTGTACATAATCCGGGAAAAATACCAATGGTGGTTTTTATATATTGTAATCCGATTTTGTGGATTTAAGTGTATTTAATCTTAGAAAATAGAAGAAAAATAACATATTGAATAGAAAAATCATCCAAAATTTATTTAGAGTTTTAATATATTTTAAGGTCTTTTGCTAAATTTTCATGAATTTTGGACGAGTATAACTATTTTTCCCATTATTAGTCCATTATAAATACAAAATCGGGGAAAAAATAGCATTTTTCACATTCCCTAAAGTGGTTTTTTGATTTATTTCAATTAAACAAAAAGAAAATTCAAAACCATACCAAACACTAACCAAAATCAATGAAACTTACTGAGATGTCATCATTTACTTTAGAAGTCATCCATGAATTTACCTAGGATTTATAAACCTCATAAAGTATTTTAAATGATTTATGGCCTTGTTTTCTTGTAACAATTTTAATAAATTAAAGAAATGATAAAAACTCATGAAATTTTCCAGATCATCATATCATTTTACTGGGAATCTGAGAAAATTTTATTTCAAACAGTAAATGATATCTAGATTTTTTTTATGAATAAAATCATTTACATGCACTATTAACAATGTACTTTGATCATCAAGCTCTTTAACTTGACGTTCATCACATGCATCACGGTTTGAAGACCATGCATGGAAATATTTTATTCATAGTGATGTTTTAAAATGACAAACTTGAATGCATAAGGTAGATGAATCTTCAAAACTTGTAAAATTCGTATTTTAGGGTTTGACATAGGTTTTGGTCCTTGGATTTCACCATCAACCAACATGCATGGTGTTCTTGGGTGAAACCATATCACCATTATCATCAAACTCATGGATATGTTCACGAATGTTCATAAAGAATGGAGTAGAAGAAGAAGTGCAAGAAAAACCTTTAAAACAAGAAAGAAAGTGAAGGAAGATGAAGGATTTTCGTGTTTACCTTGAAGAACAACTCTAGAAGATGAAGATTTTAAGGTTGAGAGATGTTCTTGGCTAGAGAATTTTGTGGGTTTTGAGAGAGAAAGAGAGAGTTTGAGAGAAAAACTTGTTCTTGAAGGATGTAAAGAGGTGGAGTGAAGAGTGAGTGAAAATGAGTAGTGTGTGCCTTTTGAGTGTGAGAGAGAGATATAGGGAGAGAGCGATCTGAATTTTTGAGGTATAATACCCTCTATTTCTCTTTTCTCTTTATGATATTTAAATCTTTTATAAAAAAATATCAAAGTTTTATAAAATATACAACTTAACCTAGCTTTTATCCATAAAACCTTGATTTTTGGCTTATAAATTAAGGGTAAATGTTAATGACTTAATTTTTACTATCCTTGATGATATTTTTATGAATTTAATTATTTTGAAGTGATATTATAAGGTTCATAACAAATTTTATGGAGTTTTAGGTGTGAAGGTTTATAAATTTGATTTAGGGCTTTTAGGGTTTTTCGGATATTGCTAAACTTTGAATATCAAAATAAATTGAATCTTTAAGACTTCAAATTATTTTTGTGTTTCCTAACTCTTATTCAAGTTAGAAATAATGTTTGTAATTTATTTTTATCGGTTTATTGGCATTCTATGTAGTGATTCTGAGATTCAAACGAAATTGAGGAATCAAGTATACTAGTCCTAGTTTTCAACTTTGACATAAGATACTATGAGACTCTTACCTAATTTCTACTTCTAGGTCAACTGAATTATGTGTATATATGAAAATGTGTTCAAGTCAAGGAATGATCCGGATTTGAATAGGTGTTACAGTTAAAGTAACTATAGAAGTCACGTATCATTGCGAAATCTAAGTACACTATCCATCGTTTCTAATTGTTTCCAAGTTTCTAGTAGGTTATAACATAGGTCCTAGTTACAAATTCTAGTATGTGTCATGCCTACATGTGCAACTAAGTTTATCAATTCTAGAACTGACTTGAATTTTGACGTTTGTCACCCATACGCTTCAGCCGTTGGATCTATCATGTATGATATGACATGTACTCACCCTGATGTGACCTTTTCTTTGAGCATGGACAATCGTTATCAGGTAAATCCAGGTAGAGCTCATTAGATAATAGTTAAGAATATTCTAAATTATATGCGAAGAAATAAGGATTGGGTCCTAGTACTCGGTGGCAGTGATGCATTGAGAGTAACTGGGTATAGTGACGCCAAATTTCAAACAGACAGAGAAAACTTTCGTTCTCAATCTGGCCGGGTGTTTACCTTAAATGGAGGAGCGGTAGCTTGTAAATGATGGGTTATGGGCATAACCAACAATCTATATGTGTGCATGCAACCCTAATTTAAGGATCTATGTTTTCACTAATTGGACATGCACGTATTGAACACAAAACAAGAAACCCTAGGAGGCATATATAATTTTTAAAATTAACAATAAACTAGGGTTAGGATGCATACCTTGATTGTTATATTGTAACAAAAATTAAATCCTTGAAGATCTTTGACTTGAGAGCAAGTGTCACAAGTGTAACACCTCTAGTGGCTCACAAAAATACTTAGCAAGAGGATGACAGGAAAGAGGAGGAAGATACTTCAAAATTCCGGCTATCCTTAGGGTTTCAATAGCATGCCGAAATCATGAGGGGAAAGGCTCCTTATATAGTTGTTGGTTTCTTAGAGCCAAAACTAGGGTTTGTTAGAGGAAACCCTAATTTCTAGCTTAAGGACTAAGCAACCCATGGACTCCCCATCCCCGGCCTTCGATGAAAATTCTAGGGCCTCCCTAGAAGTTTTCATCCAACCCTTCTTGGGTGGTCCAAGAGCCCAGTTTCTCAGCTATCAATAAATTGCCAAACAACCCTTGCACTTTTAATTAATTCCTTTAATCCCAAAATTAATTCCAAATTAATTTCTGATTAAATATCAATTAAATAATATGATTTCTAATTGATATTTTGTTTCCATAATAGATTAATAAATCATTTATATCATTTATTAATTCAAATAATAAATTCTTCCTTTTTCTCAATATGTCATCCTGTCTAGTTGCTAGTATGAAGGAAACCCAAAAGAACTGTGCTACTATCAATTCAAGTATATACAATTTATAGTTATAGGCTTAGACACCTAATCCAACCATCTCCCACTTGGATAAGTCCAATAACTATATTTGCAAGTATAATTAGCAAATTGTAGCTCTCAAAGCCGCTGTCAAACTTTGACCTAGTCAGTTACGAGTCCTTAGATAAGTGATCAAATATTCATCTGTATTACAAGATATCGTATGGACATGAGACATGGATTATAATCAATCTCTTTGTCCAAGATTTGTTTCTCAATTTCTGATTTATGACAACTGATTCAGACTACCGATTGAACACATCAATTCCGTCCAGGCTTGGCCAATCGCTTAAGATGCATGTCTTCATCAAATCATCGAGGGGCCCACATATATCACTTTTCCCGTTAGGGAAAAAGGAATAGATAAACTTTGACTTATATGCTTGCACTATTTACTCATCAAATCATGCACAACAATACGTTTTATAACATCAAGTTACTGATGTGTTTACATATTATCAATTTACAACTGACTTGTAAACAACTCATATATCTCTGTTTCAAGAATATAAGTTATTATCATCTCAAAATTACTCATGATAAAATTCATGAAGTAATTATTTGAGTGTGAGTTTATCCAATACTTAAAGTCCCTATATGTCTAAGCCCTTAGACAATCTACAATCCAACTCATGACAGTCTTAATTCACTACTTACTTCCAAAAGTACGAGCAACTATGGATGTTATAATAATCCACTTATTCGGGAAGTAAAACATGCGAAATGAAACACAGTAATAACCTGATTTACTGTGGTCTCAAAACTATTGAATGTAAATAAAAACACTTATTATTTAAGCACCATATTAATTAGACTTTATTAATTGTATAATGTTTCGAGTAATCAACTAAGAACTTGAATTAAACATCAGTCATGCCATATTATAAACATGCATACTATGTCTCCCGATGCTCCTTCCTTTGTGAACATATCGATTGGACACTATTCCAATGATGCTCGTTTCACAATTTCAAATTCTCATTACTACTTAATGTGTTAGAGTTCCAACTTTAAATGCATTGTCATTCTGTGATGCCGAAACTTCAAAGTCACAAAGACTGGGCCAACGATGTTACAAAATGTACCATTTGGAACTTTGTTACTAAAACAATTCCAAAGTAAAGAAGATTCAAATTCAAGGCATGTTCCTTGAACATCTTCCTTACATCAAAGTTTCTAACTCATAAGTAGATTATAATCATCAACTCCAATTATGGAAACATTTCCATATTCCCATATGATCATCAATTCTAAACAAGTGTCACCTCTACTCAGAATTATGTCAATATGGTCCGTCCAAATACTACTATACTTCCAACTGCCCACAAGCAACCAATTCTTTCGTAAAACCTCAGAATGTTCTTGATAGTTGTTCAACAACTTTATTTATATCCTGTTCCAATCCTTTTCCCCTCTCAATGCCCTATGCATTCAGAAAAATTAGAACAAGTGAATATTATATCATATGTAATCGATCCTTTATGCATAGCATATGGAACTCGATACATAATGTCTTACATAAAGACCTAATATCTGCTCAGTCACTTGCTATAATATTTCCATATATTGAATTTCCAATGTTGAATCATTTCAAAACAATATTCATATATGTCCAAGACTAAGTTCCATTAAAACTTTCAATCTAAACTTTTAGATTTGAAATGAAGTATTAGTGTCCTCTCCCTTAAAATTTTCTATAGCGAAACAATTTCCAAACTTTGCAACTTGCAAATTTGAAATCTTTGTTTTCTACAATTAGTATTGCCAAATTGCATAACAATTATGTTCCCACTAGCATAACAATTATGCTTCTATCTACATAAAAATTATGCTCTTATTAGCATAACAATTATGCTCCCACTAGCTTTGACATGTACCTAGAAATCAATTGGATTTCTAGAAAACCAATACCTTTTAACTTTCTTACTAAATTACAGATTTCTAATATGTAATGCTTCAATAAGTCCTCAGTTAGACTTCTCAAGCTTATACACCTTTCATTAGATAACATATGTGTGTGTGTGTGTTTTTAAACCCTTTTAGAACTTATAATTATAAGTCCTGAACGTTCAAACTATTTCTTACAATTTCTCACAATTCGAACTATAAAAAGGGATGCCGTAATCATATTGCAAATTTGAGAACGCAATTATCAAAACTGCTAACCATAATGATATTAATCAGATTTAAAATCTACTAGCGAAAGTATTTCCTCATAATCATTTTCACAAATTCGAGCGAAACCAATTGTCACCTAGATTTTATGGTGTATGTGTTCCCATTAATGTGAATATATAATTTCCAACCTATAATCATAAGATAAGGTTAAGGATAAAACCAAAATCAAATTTAGTTTTTCTTTCATGGACTAAACTTTGCTCATTCTTAATTTCTTGTCTTCTGGTAGCACAAGGGCCTACCAGCACTTCCAAGTTGTCAAGCAGCTCACTTCCATTGACTAATGTACTATCATTGACCAATGTGCTCTACCTTTTGCAGTCAAATGAGAACCATAGAACCCATAAGCATTGCTAATCAAATAGGAAGGTGCACAGAAACAAGAATGCGTCAACTTAATGCGATATGTTATCAAACTTAGGTCATGTGCTAGTGATAAATAAACGGTTTATTCTTGATTGATTCCTCAAACCTTTCAAGATCAATAAGGCTCCCACTGACTTCTTGAAATATAAGTTTTATCTCTTCAAGGAACATTCTTTGACGATCAAAACAAATATTTAAAAGTTAGTATGAATTCTTGACAAGAAACACTTCATAGAATTGGCCTTAGTTTATCCTTTGTTTTAATTAAAACATCATAACTTCCAATTCCAATGTGGTAGAGTAACATTATTACTCCACATTTTATGAGGTGTTATAAACCTACTTAGTATGGAATAAGCTTCAAGATACGATTTGTAGTAACTAAAGTATGACTTTAGAACTTGATTGGAAGCGAAGTATACCCATCTCTCGATCGATCTATGTCAACAATATCTAAATCCTCTTCTTAGTTAAACTATTTTACTAAAATGTTATTTGAGCATCAATTGTGATATAGTTCCACAATCATTAAGATGATCATAAAACATGATAATAAAGTGTTCTCCTTTCCTTTCAGATTGGAGAAACATTTATCTTTCTGCCTAATAGATTCTTAATATTCGTTCTGCTACTCTTTGAAACTTTTCTAAGTATCAAAATTGTGTTTAATCTTATAAACACAACCATGTTTACTGAAATATCAGTAAATCACAACGAATAAAGTTATTATCCTTTGTGGCGGAGCTGAATAGTCCACATCAATGTGTACTAGAACCTTTAGTCTTTCAGTTTGACTCACATAAACATGTGATTAATGAATTTGGTCATAATCTTCCAAAGATCAAGATTCTCATATATCACAAAATTCTAATTGTACGACTCCAAGTTTCTATCCCATTGAAACTTGGGTGATGAGAATTCTTTTTCCCTTGGTTGATTATGACATTTCCACAAACGACTTAAGTAAGAATCAAATCCACTTTTAACATTGCTAATAGAAATGCAACCACCAATTTTCATAAATGTCATTGTAAGGAAATATAAAATAAACGAACTTGATAAATCAAATAATTCATTTTATTTATAATAAGCAGAAAATTTGTCCTTACAATGCAAAATTATTAAAACAATGTTTCTAGACATTTCCTAAGCAATCTATTAATGTATCATAACTCCTAAGTAGCAGCTTCCAAAATTTGATCATCAATCCATGTGACCGAAATCCATTTTTCACGATCAGATTCAACTTGCTCCTCTTAAGTTTCCTTCTTTCTCTTAGATCTTGCAAAACATCAAAATGTGACTACCACATCATGTAATAAGAATCCATGAATATGAACTTAATAATGAAGTTAGATAGTTGATGTACCTGAAGTAGAGTCACTCAACTTGACTTTACTATCTCTAAGATCTTTTAGGTAGTCTGGGCAGCTTTGCATCCAATGCCCCTTCAATTGGCAATAGAAACATGTGAACTTTTTAGGATTAGCACATGGAACTATCTTAGAATTTGACTTTCTCTTTACCATCTGGTCAAATGGTTTGACCTTGGTTGATCCCATTCCATTGGGAAGAGAAACCTTTTATGGACTACCATTGCCAATGTCCATGGAAATTTAGGAGACAGATCCTTCAAAAACTTTTGTTTTAAATCCCCAATCTGTCAATGTACGATTTCATTTTTAGAACATGCGCACATATAGACTTTCCATCTGGCTCTGATACCATTTGTAACATCCCCCTCTGGCACGTATCACAATATTGTGCGCTTTGGGCCACTCGGCACGAGGACTTCCCAGGGGGTCACCCATCCTGGTACTACTCCCGCCCAAGCACGCTTAACTGTAGAGTTCTTATGGCATCTGCTGCCCTCACGACTTTAAAACGCGTTGTGATAGGGAAGGTATCCACACCCCTTATAAGGAATGCTTAGTTCTCCTTCTCAGCCGATGTGAGATCAGATCTAACCCATTTTCAAAAGTGGGTTAGATCTGATCCCACATCGGCTGAGAATGAGAACTATGTGGATACCTTCCCTATCACAACGCGTTTTAAAACCGTGAGTGGGTTAGATCTGATCTCACATCAGCTGAGAAGGAGAACTAAGCATTCCTTATAAGGGGTGTGGATACCTTCCCTATCACAACGCGTTTTAAAACCGTGAGGGCAGCAAATCCCATTAGAACTCTGCAGTTAAGCGTGCTCGGGCGGGAGTAGTACCAGGATGGGTGACCCCCTGGGAAGTCTTCGTGCCGAGTGGCCTAAAGCGGACAATATTGTAATACGTGCCAGAGGGGATGTTACAAATAGGGCTTGAGTAGTTTTGTACTTTTCAACTTGAAGAATACATGACTTGGGGAGAGTCACTGGAGGAAGAGTTGGAGAAGCATGATTTCCAATTCCACCATTGCTTGATGAAGGGAACATTCTTTCACCTTGATCAACATGTGGAAGATCATCTTCAAATAGAGAATGAAAAACATTTCCAGAAGGACGAGGAAGACCATTGTTGTTTGAACTCGACATCTATAATGGGAGAATAGAAAATTCAAGTTAGTCGATTTTAATCCTTAATTATTAACCCAAAAATTTAAATTATGGGTAGGATCCATATTTTCGATTCGAACTTTAAAGAGGGATGCCGTAATCAAATCCGAATCTATTTTAGGTAGGTAAAGCTTTTACCAATTTCAATCTAATTGAAACTCCTAGATCTTTGAAATTCATTGAACTATTCAATGACATGTTTTCATGTGATTTTCAAGCTCCCACTTGCAATGACAACCAACTTTGTTGCAATTTTATAAAAGTTACAAACTTTTATAAAATCTTTATAAAACTATGGGTCTCCATGGTTCTTCAAGAAATGGCCTCCATCTACATCTTGTTACATTTTTCATAAAATAACTCTAGTCTAAAACTAATCTATTACATAAAAAAATAACATGAATTAAAAGTAGCTACTTTTATTACATACTTTATGAATAAAAGAATATTACAAACCATTTTTCAACCGAATCACACAAACAACAACACAAATGGTTCAAGGCTTGTTTATGAAATCTAAAATACATATAAACAAAAAACAACCTTTGTTTTTCTAAGAAAACTATAAGTGAAAAATATGCATGTAAGCTTTTGTAACATAAAATAACAATTATAAAGTTGTCAAAGAAAATATGTATGAACTTGTTTTTATACAAAAATAAGTTATCCATATTCTTCAAAAACAAGATTTTCATAAATAAAAAAAAATATAACCAAACTTGAAAGGTGGCTCTGATACCACTTGTTGGGTTTTATTTAAAACTAGTTTAAAAAACTATAAATAATGGCAAACAGAAGACTAGAGTTTTATAAATAACATAAACATTTTATCACCCACCAAGGATCATCTTGCAAGTAGTAGAAATATTTAAAGCACAACCATTGAAGGAGAAAGAAGCAAAAACCTTTGAAGAGCCTTGGGTCCTTTAGGGGAGGCTTGAAAGTTGATGGAGAGAGGATGAACCCTTGAGACACCAACAATATTCCAACTTGATTTAATTCTATTTATAAATCTTAAAATTTAAGTCAAAACAAGATTATGACTTAAAGAGAGGATGCAAGAAATAATTATCTTCAAAGTGCAAGACATGAGAGAGAAGATGGAGAGGAGAGAAGAGCTCATGGCTTTTGCATGCTTAGAACAAGAAGAAGATTGCAAAAGTGCAATATTTATATAGTCATAAAGTAAAGTCAATACCCACTAGATCTTAATACTTTTTGCAAGCATGTCCCTAAGTCATCAATGTGTTTCTTCTAGCTTGTATTCTTTTCATTAAACAAATACAATACCCATGTTTCTTGTCCTTTCTCTTCAATTCATGGTTCCAAGAAGAAAAGACAAGGCAAGTGTTTCTATTTTATAAACTTAAGGTTTATAAGATATAAGCTTTGTCTTTTGCTAAAAGCCAAAAGGCTTATTAGGTCCAAAAAGATGTACATGATATATATATATATATATATATATATATATATATATATATATATATATATATTCATACCATATAAAATAATGTGTTACTTGTATTGTAAAATAATTATTTCCTTGAAATAAATATTTTCCCAATTTATTATAAGAGTTTATGAATATTTATTAAAATAATTTTCTAATAAATAATAAATTGTTTTAAGTTGTTATTAGTGTGACCCTTATGATCATATGTTATTTAGCAATATCATTTTAATATGTCTCTTGAGCATACAAGATCTTTCTAGTAGGTCAGGCCAAGAAGCCTAAGACCTCCGATCCTCCCAAATGCGGCCAACGAGGTTGTGGCCGGTGTGCCAAGTGCGGTAAGCCGCACAGTGGAGCCTGTCTAATAGCACGCTCGATATGTTATGCATGTGGCCGGTCGGGTCACATGAGTCGGGATTGCTCTAAGAAGGGATTGATTTGTTTCCACTATAACCATACCAGTCATAAAAGGGTCGATTATCCGAGGTTGGCTAGAGGAGGAGCAGCGGTGGCGGCGCTTGCGCCCGCCTTGATGAGAATCACTGATAGCCGCCCGATCAAGGCAGAAGCTCCTGCGGTGAAGAGCTGCGCATTTCAGTAGACTTCAGAGGAGGCCTCAGCAACGCCAGATATTGTGAATGGTATGTGATCTATTCCTGTCTTATTTATTTTATTGCTTATGCTTATATGGTTATGATTTTGTATAGGGACTTTTTGGTCAATGGTCTGTCGGCTCATATTCTTTTTTATCTGGGGGCTACACGATCATTTGTATCTCTTGCGCTCATCAAGAAGTTCCGAGATACTCCAGGGACTTTGGATTCCCCACTTGAGGTGGAGATTGCCAATGACCGCACCGTGAGCGCTACGAGGGTATTTTGGAGGAGTTATCTGAATATGTTCGGGGAGAGGTTTCCAATCGACTTGGTTTCGACTCCTTTGTGTGGTTTGAAGGTGATCATTGGGATGGATTGGTTGGGGACCAATGGGGCCATGATAGATTGCGAGCAATAGCTGGTGAGAGTTCGAGCGCTAAGTGGGGGAGAATTGGTTATTCATGGAGAGAGAGCCTCGCATGGGCCATCTCGCTGCTCAGCTGTGACGGCTAGGAGACTCCTTCAACGGAGTTTTTTGGGGTTTTTGGCTTATGTTTCAGATACGAGGGTGGAGGCCACACCAGATATGAGTAGGGTACCGAATGTGCGAGATTTCCAGATGTATTTCTAGAGGAGTTACCTGGGGTGCCTCCCGAGAGGCAAGTAGAGTTATGTATCGATTTAGTTCCTGGTGCGGCTCCAATAGCCAAGGCGTCATATCGTCTAGCTCCACCTGAGATTCAGGACTTGTTTACGCAGCTTCTGGAGCAGTGTAACGACGTAAATTTCCAAAACAAGTTTTCATTTTTAAAACATCTCACATCTCATAAGTAATTTCAAAACTCAAATGTATCAATTGTTATCAAAGTAAAAACACATCCCAAAATCTCAAATACATAATACATAATGCTCCATCAGTATTTACAGATCATGCCGGTGCCTTCCTGCGATCCTCGATGGTACCTGAAACACATATCACATAACACGGTAAGCATAAATGCTTAGTGAGTTCCCCAAAATACCACATACAACACATAAGCCACTCAAGGCTATAACTCGGTATGACCCCCTAGTCAATGTGTCTCAGTGGGACCCTCCAGTCCCGTAGCTCGTTGGACCCTCCGGTCTAACTCGTTGGACCCTATGGTCCAGTCTGGTCAAGGACCCTTTGGCCTCATGAGTCGTTGGACATACATATACACAATGCACATAAATCTCATGAGGACCCTCTGGTCCGGTTTATATAACACATAGCATACATATAACACAATGCACATAAATCTCAGACATACATATACACATAACACATAAGACCCTCCGGTCTGCACATAAATACCACCCTAGGTAATGTATAGTGAGAAGACTCACCTCAGGTAACTCAGATAAATCTCGAATCTTGAATAGTAATCTAGCCTCCGCGTAATCACATAAAAATTTCATCTAATTAACAACGGCTCTTAAAGGCTAGATTAATCCCCCTTTATAATTCCTTAGAAGGGTAAAATGATGGGTTTTAGCCATAAGAACTTTCCTATGTGTGCATGCAAAACCCTAATGGTTGGATCTAGGCTTTCTAATTAAACATGCTTTGAATCCAAGACTTCTAATGACTATTTAGGAATAAGAACAATGATAAACCAGATCTAGAATCATACCTTTGAATTCCTTGATGACCTTGTTGTCTTGGAGCTTCTAGAGTCACAATTGTCACTCCTCTAATGGCTTACAAACACCAATAGCAAGGAAGATGATTTGGGAGAAAGGAGAGGGGAGGAAATCGGCCAGGGTTCTCTTACTTTTGTGAAGTCCCGATTTCCTTTAGCCATGGGGTCTATTTATACTTGTAGACTCCTTAAGGGTTACAACCTAAACCCTAATTGGCTAATCTTCTCTTAAGGCTATCCAAATCCTTTCCATAGATAAGTCTTGGACGATTTTGAAGCTATCCTAGCTTCTAGAATCCGTCCCTTGTATAACTATATGGATTTACAGTCTAAAGCTTAACTATCAAACAATTGACAGTTTATACCCTCTTATTTAATTAATCTCTTTAAGTCACCAAATTAATTCGAATTAATTCTATGACTTATATTAATCAAATAACAATATATTATTCTTTATATTATTCTCATAATATATCAATAATATTTACTCTCTCTTAATAAATCATCCTATCAAGTTGCTATGGTGAAGGCAACCCAAAAGGACCATGCACAACCGGGTCAAATACTTGCCTAATATAGTTGCACCTTAGACACTATTCCAACAGTCTCCCACTTGGATAAGTCTAGTAACTATATGCACAAGTACAATTTGGTTTGCAATCATAGCTCTCAAAGATGTTGTCAACTCTGATCTAATCAATCTTGTCCTTTAGATAAGGGATCGTACAGACCTCTGTTAGATATCATGCTGACAATTCTATGGAATGGTTAGTCAAGCATTTAGGTTTCTCGATCTTTGATTTATTTGACATAGAACTTAATCGAACACATCAATTCAGTTCTGACCGGGCCCGACACATAAGTCAAATCAAATCATCGAGCGGCCAAGATATCGCTTTTACCTTCTTAGATAAAAGTTACAGATAAACTTCGACTTATATGCATTTACTTATTCATTAACCAACTATACACAACAATGTGTTTTATTACACCGAGTTACTGATGCGTTTTCGCATTATCAATGTACAATCAATTAACAAATAACAAACCATATATCTAGGTTTTAAGACTATATGATATTATCGTCTTGCGATCACCCTTTTTATATCATATTCCAAAAGGTGATTCCGGAAAGCGCGGGTTTGTTCCAATGCTCAAAACTAGTTCATAAGCACTCATGAATGTTGCAGCAACCCTTTGCTATGTCTAACACCATTTAGACAATCTACACACCAATTCATGACAATCTTCATTCATATCTACTTCCAACATATGAATGATTGTGGACAATTTGAATAATTCTATTATTCCTAATAAATTCAATTATTTTGGAAGTCAAAACATGCAAAGTGAAACAATAGCTAAACAATCAACATAAGATAGTAACATTACTCATAAATAAAACTCCTTTATTTAATCATCAAATGTTAATTAAATTTATCTATTACACGTTTCTAATACTATCTAATCTATGTTAATATCATCCTTCAGCCCAATACTCCTAGCATGCTGCACGTGCTTAACCCTATTCAGTCCCTTCGTAAGCGGATCTACTGGGTTATCTTCTGATGATATCCTCTTCACTACGAGTTGTCCTTCTTCTACACGATGTCTAATGAAGTGATATTTTCTGTCGATATGTCTTGATCTACCATGATCCCTTGGTTCCTTGGTCAAGGCAACCGCTCCTTCGTTATCACAAAAAATCTCCATGGGCTCCTTTATGGCGGGTACAACTCCAAGATCACCGATGAAGTTCTTCAGCCATATTGCCTCCTTCGACGCTTCGCTCGCTGCAATGTACTCTGATTCGCACGTTGAATCAGCTACGGTTTCCTGCTTGGAACTCTTCCATGTCACTGCTCCTCCATTCAGGGTAAAGACCCAGCCCGACTGCGCACGGTAGTTGTCCCTGTCGGTCTGAAAACTGGTGTCACTATACCCTCGCACCTTCAAGTCATCACTCCCTCCGAGGACTAAGAACCATTCCTTCGTCCTCCGAAGGTACTTAAGGATATTCTTCACCACAATCCAATGTGCTCTGCCAGGATTCCCTTGATATCTGCTAACCATGCTCAAAGCGAAGGCCACATCAGGGGCGAGTACAAGTCATAGCGTACATGATTGAGCCAACTGCGGAAGCGTATGGTACTCGACTCATTTCTGCTATCTCAGCTTCGGTACTCGGACTTTGAGTCTTACTCAACTTGGCATTACTCTGTATCGGTAATTCTCCCTTCTTCGAGTTTTCCATACTAAATCGTTTTAGTACTTTATCCAAGTAAGTATTTTGACTAAGTCCAATTAGTCTCTTACTTCTTTCTCTTACTATCCTTATTCCCAAAATGTAAGAAGCCTCTCCGAGGTCCTTCATAGCGAAGCACTTCCCGAGCCAGGACTTAACCTCCTGCAGAGTCGGGATGTCGTTTCCTATGAGTAATATGTCATCGACATATAGAACGAGGAAGCTTACTATACTCCCACTGGCTTTGACATATACACATGACTCATCTTCGCTTCGTACAAATCCAAACTCTTTGAATTTCTCATCGAAGCAAAGATTCCATCTACGAGATGCTTGCTTAAGCCCATAGATGGACTTCTCAAGCTTACACTCTCTATTCGGATGCTTCGGATCCACAAACCCCTCTGGTTGAGCCATGTAAACATCCTCAGCCAAATTTCCGTCAAGGAAAGCGGTCTTGACATCCATTTGCCAAATCTCATAATCATGAAATGCGGCAATAGCTAACATCACTCTAATAGATTTAATCTTCGCAACTGGTGAGAAGGTCTCATCATAGTCAACTCTGGGAGTTTGAGTAAAGCCCTTCGCAACCAATCGCGCCTTATGCGTGTGTACTTTTCCATCCACGTCGGTCTTCTTCTTGAAGATCCATTTGCACCCAACGGTCTTACGTCCGGGCACATAATCAACCAAATTCCAAACTTGGTTGTCATACATGGATTGGATCTCGCTATCCATTGCCTCTTTCCATTTTGCAGACTCTGGGCCTGCCATGGCTTCCTTATAGCTATTAGGTTCATCAATATTTATTAGTGTACCATCACTAATATACGTGTCCCCTTCGGTAGTAATATGAAAACCATAAAACTGGGGATGAACTCTAACTCTATCGGAACGTCTAAGAGGTAAGGACTCGTCAATAGGTTCAACCGGAGTTTCCTCCTCGGGTTGAGTGCCAGCGGTAGAGGTTCCTTCATCTATCGACTCTTGAATCTCTTCAAGCTCGATTTGCCTCCCACTGTCTCCTTGGCTTATGAGTTCTCGCTCTTGGAAAACTCCTCTCCTCGCAACGAAGACAACATTGTCCTTCAGTCTATAGAAGAGATATCCAAAGGATGTCTGCGGGTAGCCGATGAAAATACATCGCTCACTTTGAGGTTCGAGCTTGTCGTGAGTATCTCGTCTTACGAAAGCCTCGCAACCCCAAACCTTGATATGTGCCAACGAGGGAGCTTTCCCTGTCCACATCTCGTGAGGTGTTTTGGCAACCTTCTTAGTAGGGACTCGGTTAAGGATATGGGCGGCAGTCTCTAAGGCATACCCCCAAAAAGAGATAGGTAGTGAAGCACGACTCATCATAGAGCGAACCATATCTAATAAGGTTCGATTACGCCTTTCTGCCACACCATTCAACTGCGGTGTCCTAGGAGGCGTCAATTGCGAAACTATTCGACACTCCTTGAGATAATCGTGGAATTCAAGACTTAGGTACTCTCCTCCTCAATCGGATCGAAGCATCTTGATTTTCCTGCCCAATTGATTCTCCACTTCATTCTTGAACTCTTTGAACTTTTCAAAGGTTTCTGACTTTTGCTTGATTAAATAGATATACCCATATCTACTATAATCATCAGTAAAAGTCACGTAGAAGCGGTTTCCATCCTTCGTGGTTGATCTAAACGGTCCACATACATCGGTATGTATTAAGTCCAATAGAACCTCACCCCTTTCGCACGTACTCATGAAGGGTGACTTAGTCATCTTTCCAAGTAAACAAGACTCGCATGTGTCATCTTCCCAAAGGTCGAATGACTCCAACACTCCATTCTTTTGGAGTTGGGCTATGCGTTTCTTGTGGACATGTCCAAGACGACAATGCCACCAGGATGCTTTATCCATGCTATTGGAAGAATCAATATTCAAAACATCATTTCCTAAGTTATCAACAATCATAACAGTTTCATAAATTCCATTACATGGTATAGCTTCAAAGTAAAAGACACCATTTAGATAAGCCAAAATAGAGCCATTCTCATTATTAAAAGAAAATCTAAAACCTTGTCTAAACAAACCATGAAATGAAATGATGTTTCTAGCCATTTCTGGCGAATAGCAACAATTGTTCAAATCTAAACACAAATTATTCCTAAGCACTAAAGAATACACTCCAATCTTGGTCACAGGCGACGATCTTCTGTTCCCCATGATTAGATTGATTCTTCCTTGCTCCACATCCCTACTTCTTCTTAGTCCCTGCACATTAGAACAAATGTGGTAACCACAACCGGTATCAAGAACCCAAGAAATAGCATGATTAGAATCGTTAGATTTAAGTGTGTATATACCTGCGACAAATGGCTTCATCTTTCCTTCCTTGATGGCTTGCAGGTACTCTGGGCAGCTTCTCTTCTAATGTCCTATCTTGTGGCAGTGGTGGCACTCTGCCTCCTTCGGGTTAGGGCAAGGCTTAGCGGGATCAACTTTGGTTCCACTAGAAGAGGCACCATCTCGGGCTTTAACCTTGCGATAGTTCTTAGACGAAGCCTTCCTCTTCATTCCCTTTCCTTGACCAATAGCCAAGACAGGAGCAGCAGGTGGATTGGGAGTTGGTGCAACAGACTTGTCTTTGAAGTTGCTCTCAGCGACCCTCAATAGACCTTGGAGTTTGCTTAGGGTGACCTCCTCTTTGTTCATGTGGTAGGTCATCCTAAATTGATTGTACATCGGAGGCAAAGAGTGAAGCACCATGTCGATCGCCAAGTCTTCCCCAAAGTCAACATTTAACTTGCGAAGGCGGTCGACATACCATTGCATCTTTTGCAGGTGCACGGTAAGAGATTCTCCATGACCCATCTTAGCGGAGATCATGTTAGTGAAAATCTCATAACGCTCTTGTCTCGCGTTATGGTGGTATCTCTCCAATAAGTCTTGATGCATCTCGTACGGGTACATGTCCTCGTAGGACTTTTGGAAGTCGGAGTTCATGGTGGCAATCATGATGTAATGTACCTTCGTTGCATCTCACTCATGAGTTTCAAAAGCGGTGATTTCAATCGGAGTAGCGATTTCAGGGTTAATCTTCTCGAGCTTCTCATCGAGGACATACTCCTTATCCTCGTAGCGAGCAATGGTGCGAATGTATCTTATCCATTCGCTAAAGTTCGTTCCATCGAAGGTGACCTTTTGGCAAAGGCTCATCAACGTGAAAGAACTAGCAGCAACGTTGTTTGCGTTCGACATCTACAAATAGAAAGGACAAAGATAGATTAGAATAAGAATCCCTAATTATCACCCAATAAGAAAAATTAGGGCTAGGATCCAACAATAACATTTACATATTAGAAAAGGGATGTCGTAATCCAACATGCAAATAAATTGAAGGTACGTGAATGACGATTCACTAATTCTCCACCATAAAAACCTAACGATTAGTCCTAAATGTATTGAGAATTCCTAGGTTCGGATGAGATTCATTGAAACTATTCAATGGCATGTTTAAATCTCGATATGCCCCTCTTGTTTGTGACTGGGATACCGAGGATCACAAAGCGGGTGTGAATTACCATGCAAATTCACATGGTGCCTTCATTGTAACGATCACATATTCGATGTGCCGGTAAACCACACACGCTCCATCGAACTATGATAAACAATGAATCACCCTTTGCCACCTTTGCTTAGAACCAATTAGTGTGCCGGTAAACCACACACGCTCCACTAACTTCTTAGCAAGGGTGCAAAGTGTAATTTCATGGGATTGCATCAATTCACTTTTCCTAAAGTAACTAAGATTGGGAAATTTTAAAATATGTGTGGTTACTTTGTATTACTTATTATACTTTTAATGAGACGATGAGGTTGCCATATCCTACCCGTTCGGCTAACGACCCTCCACCAATCAAGCAAGCGGTGGGTGTGAGTGTACACCCATTAAGTACCATTTTATAGGCCGCAACCTTATACCCACCTTATAGATCGGCTTTGTGAATGAGGCCTACTAACGGTAAGACTAGCATTTAGTTATACATACATATATATATATATATATATATATATATATATATATATATATATATATATTATTCCAGTAATATCATATTAGTATAGGGTTGTATTTTAAACCTTTTAAAATCTAGGGTTTGAAATT
Organism: Lactuca serriola; assembly: GCF_051521515.1. Lineage (NCBI taxonomy): Eukaryota > Viridiplantae > Streptophyta > Magnoliopsida > Asterales > Asteraceae > Lactuca > Lactuca serriola. The sequence goes on from NC_136408.1 coordinate 7,165,184, forward strand.
TAAATTGTCTAAATTAAAACTTTTCATCATAAAATATAAATTTCAAAAGTTGAGGGCAAGTTTTAAACATTTAAAACATGGAGGATCAAATAACAAATAATTCCAATTAACAATTAATATCCTAATTATCTATATTTGATTTTATTCAAGATTTCTTTTTAAGATAATTACCAAAATAATCAAAATAATTAATTAATTATCATATAAGGAAATTAAATATTTTATTAGTTGATAAATATCTTTAATTAGATCAAGATAATAGTCATATATATCAAAAAATCGGATTTGGGTTGATCTAATATGATTAAGGTAAGTTTCCATAAGATAATTATGAAGAAATCCCAAATCTGGCCATTCCTGACGCTTGGACTCGCCGAGTGCACAAAGGGACTCGCCGAGTCAGGCCAACTCGCCGAGTCCACTTTGGAACTCGCCGAGTCCATGACTCAGAAACACAAAAATCGAATTTTGCATTTTAGTTTCAGACAATTAAGCAACAATTTAATGAAAACCAAGCTAGGCTCTGATACCACTGATGGGTTTTAGCCATAAGAACTTTCCTATGTGCGCATGCAAAACCCTAATGCTTTGATCTAGGCTTTCTAATTAAACATGCTTTGAATCCAAGACTTCTAATGACTATTTAGGAATAAGAACAATGATAAACCAGATCTAGAATCATACCTTTGAATTCCTTGATGACCTTGTTGTCTTGGAGCTTCTAGAGTCACAATTGTCACTCCTCTAATGGCTTACAAACACCAATAGCAAGGAAGATGATTTGGGAGAGAGGAGAGGGGAGGAAATCGGCGAGGGTTCTCTTACTTTTGTGAAGTCCCGATTTCCTTTAGCCATGGGGTCTATTTATACTTGTAGACTCCTTAAGGGTTACAACCTAAACCCTAATTGGATAATCTTCTCTTAAGGCTATCCAAATCCTTTCCATAGATAAGTCTTGGACGATTTTGAAGCTATCCTAGCTTCTAGAATCCGTCCCTTGTATATCTATATGGATTTACAGTCTAAAGCTTAACTATCAAACAATTGACAGTTTATACCCTCTTATTTAATTAATCTCTTTAAGTCACCAAATTAATTCGAATTAATTCTATGACTTATATTAAACAAATAACAATATATTATTCTTTATATTATTCTCATAATATATCAATAATATTTACTCTCTCTTAATAAATCATCATATCAAGTTGCTATGGTGAAGACAACCCAAAAGGACCATGCACAACCGGGTCAAATACTTGCCTAATATAGTTGCAGCCTTAGACACTATTCCAACATAAAAGACCATTTTACCCCTCCAAGACCCAAAAGCCTAGCTATTTGTTGACCAAACCCTAAAATTCAATGAAAGTCCACTCAATCAACAGTCTAACTTTGACCAGACTCGCCGAGTGCACTCGTGGGACTCGGCAAGTTCATGCGCATCTTCTGAATCCTTCTAAGGCCTCACTCAACTCGTCGAGTTAACCTTTCACTCGACGGGTTACCACTGATCACAAATCGCGGGGCAACCCGACTCGTCTCATCGTGTCCTCTCATGGACTCAGCGAGTTTCCTCCATGGCAACTCCCAAATGACCTTCTGAGGTCAGATCTCTTTCTCTAACTTATAGATCTGACCTTTAGACACTCAAAAGTCATGTAAAGGTCCAATCTTTATGCTCATGCAACACTCATATGGCTCTATTTGATGAATTAGCTCTGAATATGACAACCAAGATCCAAAACCCAAAAGGGACCACATAAAGCTGGATGATTAGGACTCTCTGGACCTTTCAAGGTCCAGATCTATGGTCTATTTCTCATTGGGACTTCTCATGCTTCATATCCCAACTCAAGAAAGGGTAAAGAAACCCTTGATTAAATAAGCCTAAAAAATAAAGAAGAAAAGGGCAGAATTGTTACCTCAAAGTGAAGTCTCCTTGCTTGAAAGTATCAGAACAACAACCTCCTTTGGTCCTTCTTGCTGGATTACTTCTCCTCCTTAGCAAAATCACAACAAAAGGATCAAGATGCCTCTCTCTCTCTCTCTCTCTCTCTCTCTCTCTCTGTTTGTCTCTCACTTCACACGCTCAAATATGATAGGGTGCTTTTCTCTGGAAGGGTGGCCACAAATGAAGGCCATAAGGACCCTTAAATAGGGCACAGGCCCAAGTATATAGGGTTTCTGCCAACAACACGGACTCATCGAGTCCATTTACCGACTCGTCGAGTCCACTCATTAATCCTAGTAATCATTCACGGTCCTACTTGACGAGTTAGGAAATCAAATCGTTGAGCCACTCCTCATATCTCTAATAACTAATCAAATGACCATACCTAGGAATCTGGATGTTACAAGATGGTAGACCATGGGTTCATTCGTCTGAGTAGTTCCTCGTGGGGAGCACCGATCCTGTTCGTGAAAAAGAAGGATGGGTCGCACATGATGTGCATTGATTATCGGGAGCTGAACAATCTAACAGTGAAGAACCATTATCCACTTCCGAGGATTCATGATTTATTCGATCAGCTTTAGGGTGCATCTTGGTTCTCCAAGATTGATCTTCGGTCGGGGTATCATCAGATTAGGATTAGGGATGAGGATATACCTAAGATGGTGTTTAGAACTCGTTATGGTGATTACGAGTTTGTGGTGATTTCGTTTGGGCTTACCAATGCTCTAGCAACATTTATGGAACTCATGAACTGTGTTTGCAGACCGATGTTGGATCGATCTGTGATTGTTTTCATTGATGATATCTTGGTCTATTCTAAAACCAAGAATCAGCACGAGCAACATTTGATGGAGGTATTGGAGACTTTGAGCAGGGAGAGGATTTACTCCAAATTCTCCAAATGTGAGTTTTGGTTGCGTGAGGTGCAGTTTCTGGGCACGTCATCAACCAAGAGGGTATTCTGGTAGATCTGGCCAAGATTGAGGCAGTAAGGCATTCAGAAGTTTTGAAGAACGCATCCGAGATCCGGAGTTTATTAGGTCTAACAGGGTACTATCGGAGATTTATCCATGATTTATCCAAGATCGTTGTACCCTTGACCCGTTTGACCAAGAAAAGTGTGATTTTTCAGTTGGGTCTATATCAACAGTCGGCATTCGAGGCATTGAGGCAGAAACTGTGACAACCGTCAATTTTTGGTCAAGTCAAAGTCAACTAAAGTCAACAAGTCAAACGGGTCAACTCAATTTGCCCGCAGATACTAGAGTTTACGTTATGTAATTTCTAAACAACTCTCTATTCTATCGAGAAATCATAAATTGAAAAGTGCGTACATCTAGATCTCCTTAACCTAAAACTGTGGTACGTGGCGAGCCAAACCGATAAAACAATGTTGCATACTCATCGGGAGTATGCAAGATCATTAAACAAGGCTTAACGGGGTTTACGGACCCTGCATTGCGAAGCCGAACACTCAAAAAGGTCGCCAATGAAACCTCTTTCAATCATTTTCACTCCATCTCTTCGTATCAGAAATCTCTCCAAGAATGTCAAATCTCTCCCAAATCTCTCTAAGTATGTGAAATCTCTCCCAAATCTCTCTTTGTATGAGAAATCTCTCCAAGAATGTCAAATCTCTCCCAAATCTCTCTTTGTATGAGAAATCTCTCCAAGAATGTCAAATCTCTCCCAAATCTCTCTAAGTATGTCAAATCTCTCCCAAATCTCTCTAAGTATGTGAAATCTCTCCCAAATCTCTCTCTGAACGAGAAATCTCTCCAAGAATGTCAAATCTCTTCCAAATCTCTCTAAGTATGTGAAATCTCTCCCAAATATCTCTTTGTATGTGAAATCTCTCCAAGAATGTCAAATCTCTCCCAAATCTCTCTGAGTATGTGGAATCTCTCTCAAATCTCTCTCGAAATCTCTCCCAACTTTCTATAATCACTCGGGGCATCCCGACCCTCGAATTTGGCGAAAATAGCCCAAAAACGGAAGTCTACGCGAAAAACGGACCTTAGGAACCGAAACCCCTCTTAGGAACCGAACCCTCCTGATGAAGAAGGCTGCTGATCCGAACCGAAGGTACTGTTCATTAACCGAACCGAAGGTACTGTTCACTACAGTCCGTTCGGTTCTGCCATTCTAGCCTCTCATCTCCGAACCGAAGCTCACTTTCGCTTCTGACTTCGGACCGAGCCTTCTGACCGAACCCTCGCCTTCGCCCTTCGCCTCTCGCTTCCGGCTCGCGCCTTTCGTTCCGACTCAGCATCAGCATGGACCGAGCCTCGGCCTAGGGACCGAACCTCGGCCTAGGACCGAGAGGTCTCGCTGGGAAGCACTTTTCTCCCGGTTTTCAACCAAATTTGCGTTTTAAGCTCGTTTTTAATTGTTTTAACATGAGATTTTCACCCACAACTTTATTTTAAAATATAAGACCCCTAAATTAATGATTTAATCATATTTTAAGGATAAAACCTTATCCAAAAGAGAGTAGGTAAAGTACAAAGGTAGAGTGTTGACTTTACCTTATTTTATGACACAAGCAACCCCATACCCACTCCATGATTAACCCACACTCCTCCCCACCATACCTTGTCACTTCCTTGTACTTTTTACCCCTCTCACAAGCCATCCCCACGTTCTAGGGCTGGTCACTCCACCTCTCTCCTCATTTTCTTTCAACCTCTCTCATTCCACTAAAGATTCAACTCCAACTTTTTCTCTCCAACTTTTCTCTCTAATTCAAGATCTCAAGGCTGATCATCAAGTGTTCTTCCACTCTTGGTAAGTGTAATCCATCCTCCTTGTGATTTTTACACTTCATTCTACTCCAAATCATTGATAGCTTATACAAACTCCATAACTATGATGCTAGATTCTCAAAAATCTTCAAGGCATCTCCAAGTGTTCTTGAGTTAAACACCTCCATTCTTCAACAATCATCTACTGAAATCACTCAAGGTGAGTTCATACCCCTACATTTTCATGTTTTCTCAAGTTTTTAGGGGGGGGGGGGGGGGAATACAAGTTAAAACACCAAGAACATAACTAAATTCTTCTAACAGCTTTCATCAGAAAAGTTGGACTCCATTCACAGACTGTTTTTGACATCTTAAACATTTTAGTTTTCAAAACTGTTTTAGGTGTAAGTAGTTCCAGTTCTTAGCTTTAAAAAGACTACTTGCACATCTCCATACGATTTTTCTACAATTTATGGCGATATTTACAAAACTGCCTATCATTTCAAGCACCAATCCGGACCAGTCTGTGATTATGGACTTTTTCACCCAAGTTGGAGGTCATTAAAAATCATGATAAAAATTATGAGTAAACTAGACATATTTTGGGAACTCTCAGAATTTACGGATTTAGTTTTCGACTTCGTATGATTTTTCTATGGCTTTTCTAAAACAGTGCAGAAAGGTCTAATTTAGTTAACATCATATAATTTTCATAACACTTTGTATTATGTTGAGCAAAGTGTATAATAATAAATTCTAAGTATTGAACGTGTTCCTTTGTAAATTTTATCATCATAAACTGAAAATAAGTCATTCATGATAAGATTATTCATTCATTTAGAACACGTATATAAGCTATAATAAGCATAGTTTAATGGATTTCATAATACTAACGCTTTTTCATAAAAGAGTTCTTATATATTACAAACGTTTTGGATAAAACTATAATAGGTATAGTTTATGATACATCACATAACACACACGTACAAAAAGGGTACATTCATACAGAAAGGTTTTACACTCCCGCACACAACTTGTAAACTTGTTAACCTAAATTGTGAGACAATCTCTTTCCGTACGTCCGCGTGCGGGATATAAAATCCTGTTAGTTATAATCAGAGTCTCCTGGAGGGAGAACGTGATAGTTGTGTATAGATCTATATTGGGTTTGACACCCCACACCTTGCTGCTAGCTACAGTTGGACCTGCAGGTCTACGGGTGACAAATGTCATTTCAGTTTTACGACGCCTGAGAAACGTCGTGGCAGGTTCATTTAGTCATAGTATGATTATAGCGGCTCACATAAGGATATAACAATACATAAAGTTTACGGGATTTTTATAAAACTTAAAAGGGTTTTATGTCGATTTTAAAATCACTTTTTATCTCAATAAGTACAGGTATTACTGTACACTTTCGGTTTTGGTATTTATGAATACACATCATTTGAAACCACATTTATAACTTTAAGTATAGACAATACTTGTTATTTTTCTCGGTCCTGAGATTTAGGACTACATATACATAAAGTATTAATAAACATAAGAATTTGCGGGAACTTCATTTAATTCAAGGACGTTTATGTCAATTTAAACACATATCATTTTCTAATAGTAAGAGAGGTTACTTATACATTTTGGTCGTCGGTTGTAAGACTACATTACATAAATTTTATAAAGAAAATATCGGATTATCTGGATACATATTCTATCGCTTTTACAAGGAAAACGGTTTACTTCTCCAACAAAATCTCTTATGAACTCACCAACATTTGTGTTGACACTTTTCAAAACTACTTGTATTCTCAGGAAATTCAGTGAAAACAGGAAATCAACCACGTTTTGAGGATGGGACGATAAATCGTCAAACAGTTCATTTTGTTTCATAATGTAATTGATTCGAATCATGTAAACATATACTTTGGTGTAACTTTTTCAATTATATTTATGATGGTTGTATTTACTTTGAGCACTATTATACTCGTTGTTGTGATACTCTACATGAAGTCCTCTACCCCCGGACGTTTCCGCCATCCTTGGTTTGGGGGTGTGACAGATTGGTATCAGAGCACTGTTTATAGTGAACTCAGTATATCGAACCACATAAGATATACAAACTATAAATGCATTGGGACTATAGTCTCTGATTTTATGTTTTCAAAACAACTATACTTTTAGAAATAAGTAGTTTCTTATTAAAAGTATACATGCATGCATACATACTAGGGTCAACATCGTTCTAGAACAAAACAAAAGTAATGATTGTTGGATATCACAGGTAAGCTCGGGGATGTATGGTCAGTCTTGGGAGTGGCATAGCCTGATCAACTATGCTCGTCCGAGGACAACCAAAACTAGATCTATGAGATAGAGGGATCAAGTTGCAAGTTTTTTTTACCTTAGAATGGTTGCAAATGAAGTAGAAATCCTAAATCCAGGTGTTCCACTCCTTCAAGATGATCTTGGCTTCCTTCCTTCTTCTTCTAAGGCGCCAAAAACACACTTCTAAGCTTGAAAAGGCTCCTCAAGGTGGTTCTAGGGTTACAAACACGTATGAGAGGGATGGAGGCAGATAAGGTGGGTGAAATGAGGCCATAAAAGTGATTAAATAGCAGACACACCCTAAAAATTAGAGCTTCCTTAACTGGCAAGTACACCCAGCGTACACTGATGTACGCCCAACGTACTAGGGCGCGCCCAAGTACGCTCAACGTACACCACGTATGCATGGCGTACTTTGAATTCCATAATTACTACAATGCCATTAGGGCTCCTTTTCACACTTTCTTGAACTTAGGGACCAAAATTTAACATGATAAAATTATAGGGTTGAAATTTGAAGTGCGTTATCATCGGGATGTTACAGTTTCAAGTGTGGAGAAAGAGGGCATGTGCACCAAGATTGTAAGAAGGAACAGATATGTTTTCATTGTCACCAACCGGGTCATTTCAAATCCGATTGTCCTGCATGGGTGACGGAGGGAGTGCAAACCCTAACACCCATCGTCCTGTAGGAGGTCAAGGTCGAACCTCAAAAGATCACCGGTATGTATTTTGATCTCCATTCCTGTAAAGATACTTCCATATAGAATAAGTATGTTCTTGGCTAGTGTTGTGGCAGCAGATCAAAAATCCCTTTTGCATGGTGAGATATTTATAAGTATGTTGGGATCTCTACAAATTGTAGCAGATTAGGGTGCAGTCCTCAAGATGCCTCAGAAATAATGGTGAGTAGATCACACTTGCTAGGAACGAAGCTATGACACTCGAAAGTTTATGATGTCCCTATCTAAGGTTTGAGGTTCCTTTATGATTGCTTAGGTCATTGTTCACAAACTGTAAAATGCCATTTTTCATACTGAGGACCATCGTTAGAGGGTATTTTGATGAGTTGGGTTAGACTTCGGCGTGGGCAACGTCGGCCAATGGTAAAGTAAGTTCTAAGTGAGGAAAAATTAAGTGATTTGCTTGAAAGGATTAACTGTGGAATTGATTTTGATGGATCGAGGAAGTTATAGTGTAAGTTTGATGGACTTTTGTTATTCAAGAGTAAAATATCCTTCATTGTTGTAGGGTGTAAGGGATTGGTCAAAACGTGAGTGCAGTGCAAGATGTTGCAAGGTTCATGTTTTTAGTTATGTGCATTTGGGTCCTCACATCATAATTCTTTAGGCCAAGAACTTATGGTAGCTGATTTTCTCCTCTGGGATAATAAAGTGATAGTTCAAGGGTGCTTGTGTCGCTCGGGTTGGAAATCAGTTGATGATTGATTAGCTTTTTTATTCGACCGCCACCATTAGTGGGGTAAGGATAATGATGACCTATCACTTGTAGGGTGAATGATGCATTGTTTGCGTGGGGTTGTTCAGTCGCTGGAAATTGCTAAAGGAATTCAAATTGTATCTATTGGCGAGGTTCTGATTGCACCAGTTTTTCGGCAAGTGGGTTGTTGGATCAGTGACCCATTCATTCCGGTCAAGGGTTTATAGTTACATGTCATCGATGAGGTGGTTTAAAGATTTGAGATCATATCATGGGAAGGTGCATATAGTTTACCCCTCTATGTAGATAGGTAGCTTCATCTCGTCGACTATATGCTTTGCTTCACCACTGAATCCTATTAGTACTGAGGATCTTTTGATTATTTCGCTTTCAAGGATGTTCATTATTTCCAAGGCATCCAGAAGTATAATGTTGACCGAGGAGCCTCCGTCGACAAGAATCCGTCTGACAAAATGGTTGGCAATGTAAAGGTTCCTCAGTCGACAAGGATCCTTCTGAAAAAATGGTTGGCAATGTAAAGAGTGATCACCAGTCCATTGAGGTGGGGATCCTAGACGTCTGTTCTATCTATTTCGATGAAGGTAATCTCCTTGTCACTCGTGACCAATGTATTCTTCTAAGGCCTTTCTTCTTTCTCTGTTTTTGACACTTTGGCATGCCTTTTTGCTACGAATAAGAGGTACCACAAATGTCAGATCCTCCAGAAATTACATTGATTACCTTATCATTTGCAGGAGGGGGTCCTAGTTTTTCTAGGGTCTTATGAGGATCTTGGTCCTTTTCTTTGGATCTTTCTTTTCTTCTTCCGAGGATCTCCGTGATATATCCCATGCAAAGTAGGTTACTAATCTCATTTCTTAGGGCTATGCAATCTTCTATAATGTAACCAAAGTCCTCGTGGTATGCACACCATTTGGACTTATCTTTCCAAGTGGTGGACTTTTCCCCCTTTATTGGCCATCTTGCCTTGTCTTTAAGATCCTGCATAGCAAATATCAAACCTGAAACATCCATAGAAAAACAGTAGTCAGTGATCTTAGGAAATTTTTCTTCCTTTCCTTCATCTTCAAGGGCGCTAACCCTATGATGATCAGGTTTGGAATAAGGTTTAGATTTACAGGATCTTTGGGCCGAGGATTCGGCCTTCCTATTAGGGTTATTATAAAATCTTGGTGGTTTTCTCCTCTTTTGGATCTCCTTGTCTTCTTCGATCCTTATGAACCTTAGTGCCCTTCTCCTTACTTCATCCATTTTTTTGCATGGAGTCATTACAAAGTCTTCATAGAAAGGAGAGACTTTCTTCAAGCCCATTTTGAAGGCTTCTACGACAGTTTCCGTGTCGATGTTTGGGATACTCAGAGCTTCCCTGCCAAACATGTTCACAAAATTGTTGGGTACAAAGTTATCCATGTATGACTTTATAAATGATTTGACTTTTGTAGACCCACTTGCATGTGGTAAAGTAGCCTTGTGACATGAGATAGAGAGAGAGAGAGACATGTAAACACCTCTATATAAGGTGGATACATACCATTTATAGAGGTGCGCTTGAGAGATGTAACATTGAGAGTGTTAGCATGTGTTAATTATGTAGATTTAGATCTAGATCCTTTTTGTAACACCTTTCATAATAGAATGCATCTCTTAAACACCCAAATTACCGTGTTTTTTGTATGTTCTTTAATTCCGCATGGCAAATCAATGCTCATAATTCACATCAATTGGTATCAGAGCGGGTTTTCGAAGATTGAAGTAATTTTTTGAAAAAACGGTTCTAGATTTGGCAACAATCATCACAATTGAAACGTTTATGGTGTGTCTCTCTATGATCTCTATAAATCTATTTGATTCATGCTTACGTTCTTGAATTTTTTGATCATTTTGACTCTTTGGATCAATTTTTTTAAAAAACCCACTTGTAATGATCCAATTATTTTTTCATTGATCAAGTCCCGATCTAATCCTATTTGTTGTTCAATATAATTCTCAATTGCAATTATTTGTTTAAATTAAGAATTTGGCCCAAAAATCATGTTATGAATCCATTAGTATACTTTGTTTTCTTGAGTCCATTTTTGGTATTCAAAACTGTTTATGAAATTTTTAAGCCCAACAATTCGTTAGTTCTTGATCCAATATCTTAAAACAAAAAGCTCGTTCATCAAAATCAGATATACGATTCGATGATTCACTGTTTTTTTGTCTTGTTCATATATGAGTTGTACATTTTGACATTCCAAGCGATTTATCTGTTGCTTCATCGTTCTTGAGTTCCGATTTCATTTTACCGATTTTAAATAATCGATTAGTGTTTGTTTTGATTGTTAAAATAGCCTTCTGAATCGAATTTTGTATTGTGTGTACAATCTTAAAATCGCTTTTGTTCAAATCTTAGTCTAGAAGTCGACAATTGAGTTTTTGATTTTGATAAAATTGGTCAAGCAATTTGAAATTTTTGTGAAAAACAGTTGGTTTATCACGTTTTTTGATTTGGAATTGGGCATTAGAAACATCAATTTGGTGTTTTTTGATCATTGAGTTTGAAAAGTCAAATACAGAAAAAGTCAAAGACGATTTTCAAGAGGTGATTCTGTGAATTGATGGCTGAAATCGATAGATACAAGTTGTTTTGAGGCTATAGGTGTCGAAATCGAATTTAATTTGGGTTTAATTTTGGAATTGATTGGGAGTGTGTTCTTGATGACAAACATTGTGAGGAACGCGAGTTTGTTTTTGTTTTCATCTTGAACGAAATTTGAAAATCGAATGGTTTGAAGTTGAATTCGTTTTGTAAAAAGGAATGATTCAATGCATAAAGGAATCAATCTTGTGTGACTACTGTTTTTGGCTCGATGACTATACTCCTAATGTGATATCGATTGCTACACACTGAGAACGAAGGTTTGGTATCAAGATTGAAGTATAATGACTTTGAATTGATTTCGAAAATAGATGGACTATTTAGATGTCGATGTCAACTGGGATAATTTGGATTCAAAGAACGAAGGATTGGGTTGGTGTTAGTTTTTGATGTCGATTGATTGGGAACATACTCGTGGGGAGAGGTCGACAATCGAAGGAAACTGCTTGATTTTGAAAGAAGGGACGGGTCAAGATTCGAATGGTATTTGATGTCGATGACTTGGGTTAACAAGTTTCGAAAGTTGTGACAACGAGGTTGAGCAACTGATTTCGAAGGATTGTTGGTCAATTTCAAAAGCTTGATAACGAGTTGGGAAAGATTGATAAAGTGAGACAGGAAGTTTTCGAATTTTGAGCAAACATTGAAATCAGTAAGTTTCAAATTGGGTCCCTGAAGTTTCGAAGATATGGCAAAATTGATCCAATTTTGAAATTGTAACAAAAATAATGAAGAATGAAGAAGTTTCGTTTCGAATCCCTAAAGTTTGTGCAAAATGACAGAATTTACCCAACTTCGAAATTGGGTTGAAAATTCTGAGAAATGGGATAATTTTCGAAACAGCCCCTGCAGTTATTGCAAATTGACGCTTTCTACCAAGCTTCGAAAATGGGGTAGTGTTTCGCATTTTTGGTTGTTTTTGGCACACCGGGTCACTGCAGAATTTTTAAATTGAAAATTTCTACCCAAATTTGTGAAATTTTGTCAAAGGCGGTCTGTGAACGAATTTGAAAATTGAAGATTTTTTGGATTTTCCGGATTGAAGAAAAATGTTTATGCCATATGTTAAGGGGGATTTTTGGATAGAAAAATTCTGAATTGAGCGCTTTCTCATTCCTTTTTGGTTTTATAATCATTTTTCAATTATAAAAAGGGGGAGAGATTTAGATATGGAAATTCAAAAGTTGAATTTTTCATATTACGCGGACTTGAAGACCGAAGTGACCTCAAGTATTTGAAGTTCATGAAATGATACGATTGGAGATTCGGAAGTGATTTCAGTTCATGATGGGTTTGGACTTATTGAAGATTTTGGGGGTGTGCTTTTATGCTCAAATTTGGGTAATTTTTTTGGAGATTGAGAAACTTCTAATTACCTTTTGATGCTCGATTTGTATGGTCTCACATTCTAGGACCCAGATTGAAAATTCATTGAAGAATTGAAGATTTGAAGTTCATCTCTACATGTGTCACGCTTGAGGCGCAGTTCGTGAAGTTGCTTGAGAGACTTGCTTGAGGTGTGCTTGAGAGACGTAACATTGAGGTGTGCTTGAGAGACGTAACATTGAGAGTGTTAGTGTGTGTTAATTATGTAGATTTAGATCTAGATCCTTTTTGTAACACCTTTCATAATTGAATGCATCTCTTAAACACCCAAATCACAGTGTTCTTTGTGTGTTCTTTAATTCTGCATGCCAAATCAATGCTCATAATTCACATCAAAAAGCCCTGAGGGATGTCTTAGGATCCTGAACCACCTAGTAGAGACCACAATTGATCTTCTTGAATGTTCTTCTACAAGAAAATTGGTTGTTAAAAATGTTAACTAAATGTGCAAACAAAGTAATAGAGTAAAGAGGAGCATTTAATAGCCATTTCAAGGTTGATCCTGTGAGGGTTAAACCAAAACACTTGTAAGGGAAAGCTTCCTTCAAATGTGTGGCAATGGGGATGATCTCAATTCTTTCCATGTATTATGTCACATGTTTCTCAGGATCCATAGTCCCATCATAAGGCTTCATGTTGGGAGCGTGGAAGCGCTTTGGGACTTCGGTTTCGACAATCGTAAGAGTGAATCTTGAGATATTATGGCTTGTTGGGAAACTTCTGGTATAGGCTGGACTACTCTGCATACGCTTGAGATCATCTGTCTTAGCAGTTGAAGTTCTTTGGCCATGATCGGGCTCATTCCTGCATCAACATTCATAGAGTTAGTAGTAAAAGTGTTATTATTCACGAAGTTACCAGAATCCTTGTTATTGGGAATAACGAAGGTTTCTTCAGGATCCTAGATCGTATGATCTATCATGCGGCAGTTTCCTAAGGCCATTTCATAAAAGGTTTCTTCGGGATCCTAGAATCGAGAGCAGAGGTTGATGTTGAGGATCCTATCATGCGGCAGTTTTCTAAGGCCATTTCATCAAAGTGCATTTCATATAGGCTTAAACTAATGCATTTTGCATGTTTTTCAGGATTTTTCATGAGGACATTTCATTCACACACTTGTGGGATATTTCAGGGACTTTTGGAGGTGGTATCTCGCTTGGGGAGGTAAATAAGAGATGTGGACAACATTTTAGGACTTGCGGAGCACCGGGGATGAAGATATTAAAGAATTGAAGATTTTGGCTCTTCATAAGATTACACGGCCGTGTAAATTATAGCCTTGCAATTACACAGGCCGTGTAAACGAGGACAATTGAGCAACACACTTTGAAGGCCCAGCCAATCTAAGCAGTGTATTTTTCAATTACACGGGTCGTGTAAACAATAGTGTTAATTTACACGGGCCGTGTAAACGTGGTCGTGGGTTAAAAAGTAGTTTTTCATCTTTCTTAAAAGAGTGCAATTGGTTTCATATTTGGTCTGGTCGATTTTAGGAGTACTAGGGGCGATTTTCTGGAAGAGTTTGGAGTCAATTAACACTTGGATTTGGTTTGGATTTCATTTTGTAAGAACTTTAACTTCATTTTCTAGATTTGTGTTTTTTTGTTCTAGTCATGTGTGGCTAGAACCCTAGATTATCCAACTTTATGTCTTGACATTTTGATGAGATTTCAATCATGTGACTTGATGTTTGTTCTTAATTTCTATATAGTGAATTTGATTTCATTTCAATCGAATGTTTGATTTAATTGTGATTCTTATTGGCCATTTGAATTAGAATTGATGAGTTTTGAGCATGACATCAATCCTATGGTGCACATGTAATCATAATGCCTTGGATCTTGGTTTTTCTCAAGTTATCATGCAATATTAACTATCCAAAGCATGAACCCTAACTAGCATACAATTTTCTAGATCTATAACATAAAAAAAAGATGAGATGAATACCTTTTGTAGTAGGTAGTAATCCTTGGCCTTAAAGAACTTAGTACCTCAAATGTGATACCTCTAATAAGTCATAAACACCAAAAGCAAGTTGGAAGAATATGAGAGAGGTTGGAAGGTACTCAAAAATCGGCTAGGATTCTCCTTGGAATCAAGTGGCCGAAATTTGGAGTCATAGGGGTTCTTTATATAATTGAGCTGCTAGGGTTTCATTCAAAACCCTAATCTGACTACTTAAGCCTTAGGTAGTCTAGTAGACCCTTCCAGAAGGCCCCATATGGACGAATTCTTCTATGGGCTTCCATAGAATTCGTCCATCCCTTCTATTGGGAGTCCACAACCCATCTTGCAATTAACAATTAATTACAATATCAGTCCCCTTAATTTAATCAGTCTCTTTTGATCACAAAATTAATTCCAAATTAATTCTTAATCAATACTAATTAAATAATATGATTTCTCAATTAATATATTATTAATATAATATATTAATAAATCAAAATTAACCTCTTTTCACATAGTTCATCCAGTCAATTTGCTATAGTGAAGGCAACCCAAAAAGACCATGCTACTATCGGGTCAAGTAAATACCAATTATAGTTATGGGCTTAAACACCTAATCCAACAGTCTCCCACTTGGATAAGTCTAATAACTATAACTACCAATGCAACTTCAAAATCCGATTAGCAATCGTAGCTCTCAAATAGCCGCTGTCAAACTCTGACCTAGTCAATGATGCGTCCTTTAGATATGGGATCATGTAGTCCTCCGTTCTCAAGATATCATGTGGAAAGATACATGGAACATAGTCATACTTATTGTCTAGTAGTTTGGTTCCCGATTTCTGATTTGTCTGACATAGAACTTAATTGAACACATCAATTTTGTCTTGACCGGGCCCGACACATAAGTAAACACAAAATCATCGAGGGGCCCAAGATATCGCTTTTAATCCTATCAGGATAAAAGGAATAGATAAACTTTGACTTATATGCTTGTACTATTTACTCATTAAATCGTACACAACAATACATTTTATAACATCAAGTTACTAATGCATTTACGCATTATCAATGCACAACCAACTCGTAAACAACAACTCATATATCTTGGCTTAAAGATTGTATGATATTATCGTCTCACAATCACTCGTGATAAATTCCATGAAGTGATTCATATGAGGTGGGTTTAATCCAATACTCAAATCTTATTTCAAGAGCACTTATGAATGTTGTAGCAAACTTTTGTTATGTCTAACACCTTAGACAATCTACAAACCAATTCATGATAGTCTAGCCTCATAACCTACTTCCAAAGTATGATCGACTGTGGATAATTTGAATAATCATATTATTCTAGAAGTCAAAACATGCAAACGTGAAACAATGGTAAATAATTGACACAAGATAGTAACTTTACTCATGAATAAAACTCCTTTATTCAATCATCAAATGCCAATTACATTTTATCTATTACAAGTTTTTAAACAACTATCTAATCACTAAAACTAATATCGTCCTTTAGCCCAATACTCCTAGCATGATGCAAGTGCTTAACCCTACTCCGTCCTTTCGTAAGGGGATCTGTTGGGTTCTTTTCTGACGATACGCTCTTCACTACGAGGAGTCCTTCTTCTACTCGATGTCTTATGAAGTGATATTTTCTATCGATGTGCTTAGATCTGTCATGATCCCTCGGTTCCTTGGTTAAGGCAACCGCACCCTTGTTGTCACATAAAATCTCCATATGCTCCTTTAAGGCCGGTACAACCCCAAGGTCTCCAATGAAGTTCTTTAGCCATATCGCCTCCTTTGACATTTCCCTCGCTTCTACGTACTCTGATTCGCACGTTGAATCAGCGATGTCTCTTGCTTGGAACTTTTCCATGTCACTGCTCCTCCATTTAGGGTAAACACCCAACCCGATTGAGAGCGGAAATTATCTCGATCGGTTTGAAAACTGACGTCACTATACCCTGGTACTCTCAAGTCATCACTCCCACCGAGGGTAAGGAACCGGTCCTTAGTCCTTTGTAGGTACTTAAGAATGTTCTTTACTGCAATCCAGTATGCTCTACCAGGATTCCCTTGATATCGATTAACCATGCTCAAACAAAAAGCCACATCAGGTCGAGTACATGTCATAGTACACATGATCGAGCCAACGGCGGAAGCATATGGTACTCGACTCATCTCTACCATCTCGACATCGGTACTCAGACTCTGAGTCTTACTCAGTTTGGTATTGCTTTTGATAGGCAATTCTCCTTTTTGGAATTCTCCATGTTGAAACATTTCAACACCTTGTCCAAGTACGTACTTTGACTAAGTCCTATTAGTCTTTTAATCCTATTTCTCAATATCCTTATCCCCAGAATGTAAGCAGCTTCTCCGAGGACTTTCATAGCGAAACACTTCCCAAGCCAGGACTTAACCTCCTGCAAGGTTGGAACATCGTTTCCTATGAGAAGTATGTCATCTACATACAACACCAGAAAGCTAACTATACTCCCAGTAGCATTAACATATACACAGGACTCATCCTCGCTTCTCGAGAAACCAAACTCTTTGACCTTCTCATCGAAACAAAAGATTTCATCTGCGAGACGCTTGCTTCAATCCATAACTGGATTTCTCAAGCTTACACCCTCTATTAGGGTACTTCGCATCTACAAAATCCTATGTCTGACTTATGTAAACATCCTCAACCAACTTCCCATTGAGGAAAGCGGTTTTAACATCCATCTACCATATTTCATAATCATGAAATGCAGTAATGGCTAGCATAACCCTTATTGACTTCATCTTCGCTACTGGTGAGAAGGTCTCATCATAGTCAACTCTAGGAGTTTGAGTAAAGCCCTTTGCAACCAATCGTGCCTTATATGTGTGTGCTTTCCCATCCATGTTGGCCTTTTTCTTAAAGTTCCATTTGTACCCGACCGTCTTACGACCATGTATATTGTCAACCAAGTTCCAAACTTGATTGTCATACATGGACAGAATCTTGCTGTCCATCGCCTCTTTCCACTTTGTAGACTCTCGGCCCGCCTTGGCTTCCTTGTAGTTATTAGTTTCATCCAAATTTATCAATGTACTATCACTGATAAACTTATCACCTTCAGTTGTTATATGAAAACCATATAACACAGGTGAAATGCTAAATCTACTGGAACGTGTTAGAGGTAAGGATTCGTCAACTGGTTCAAAAGGAGTTTTTGTACGGTTTTGAGCATTCTAACACTCCTATGGTGTACATGCAACCCTATAAACCCTGGATCTATGTTTTCTCTAAAATACATGCAAATAAGAATTTCCAAGGTTTACATCCTAACTAGCATGATATGGGGAACTAGAATCATAAAAGTACTGGTAGAATGACATACCTTTTAGTAGTGGTTGATTCCTTGGAGTTTGAGAGCCTAGCACCAATAGTGTGGATGCCTCAAATTGAAATCACAAATCACTATAAACTTTGGAAATCTCTTGAGATAATAATGCACACTCTTAAATTGGCCACCACTCTTGTACACACACAACTAGTGCCAAATCAGGTGACAAGGACTCCTTTATATAGTGCGGAGGATTAGGGTTACATCCATGTAAACCCTAATACCTATGACTCTTCTTTTCCAAGGATCCATGGGTTAAAAGCTCCATAGACTATCCATGGATTCTCATGCATGCCAAGCCCATAAGCATTAGCGCACACTATATAAATACAAGAGCACATACTTAATTAGTCACCTTTTGATGATCAAATTAATTCTAAATTAATTTATGATCAATACTAATTAAATAATATGATTTCATATTAATATATTATAACTTATAATATATTAACAAATCATAAACATATTATTCTCAAAAGATTATCCATACAAATTGTTCGGGTGAAGTGCAACCCAAATGGACCATGCTGGGTCGGGTCAAGTGCATCTCAAATATTGTTATGGACTTAGACACCTTATCTAACAGTCTTCCGCTTGGATAAGTCTAATAACTATTTTTGCATATATGACTTCAGGAACCAACCGACAATCGTAGCTATCAAAACTCTGTTGAACTATGAAGCGCCATTTTAGATAAGTGATCATATAATCCTCTGTTCTAGATATCAGCCGGACAAATACATGGAACAATGTCTTACTTATTGTCCAGCAGTTTGTTTCTTGATTCCCGATTTGTTTCACATAGAACTTAATTGAACACATCAACTCAGTTCTGACCGGGCCCGATATATAGGTCAATACAAAATCATCGAGGGGCCCATAAATCGCTTCTAATCCTCCAAGGACTAGAAGGAACAGATAAACTTCGACTCATATACTTGTTTCTACTACTTGTTGAATTATACACAAAGGCACGTTTTATAACATCAAGTTACTGATGCATTTTCGTGCAATCAATGCACAAAAAACTCATAGGCAACAACTCATATCTCTAGGTTTGAAGACTTATATGATATTACCATCTCACGATCACTCCAGATAAATTCCATGAAGTGATGCAAGTGATCGTGGGTTTATTCCAATACTTAGAACTTATGAGCACTCATGAATGTTGTAGCAACCATTGCTATGGCTAAACACCTTTAGTCATCTACAAGCCCAATTCATGACAGTCATAATTGATGCCTACTTCCGACATATGACCGACTGTGGAAGTTTGAATACCTTAGTCATTCGGAAAGAATAACCTAGTTATTATGGAAGTCAAAAACATGCAAAGTGAAACACAAGAATAATTGAATCCAATATGGTCTCAACACTTATGAATATAAATAAAACACCTTTTATTCATCACCATATTGATTACACATTATTTTGTTTCGATTTATCAACTTAACACTTGAATTAAAACAATAGTTGTCCCATGCTCCAAGCATGTACACTACGTTTTCTAAACAATAGTCATACCATACTCCAAGTATGAAAACTATGTTTGTTTATGATCCTTACTTTGTGAAGTAGATCAATTGGACATGATTCCAATGATGCTCATTTCACAATCCCAAATCCTTACCGTAAATGTAAGAATATCAAATTCTAGTCATTACTGTAATCTATTAGATTTTAAACTCATATGCATTGATCCTCTTGCAATGACTATGCACCAGAGTCATAACGACCTGGAAACAGACATTACAAAGTATTCCAGTGGAGATCAATTCCATGGAAACAAAGTCTCACATTCAAAGTACATTCCTTTGAATATCCTTCTAACATAAAAGTTTCTAACTTTCTCATAGATTCTTAAAATCCAACTCCCAATATGGAAAACATTTCCATATTCCCATTTTGACTATCACTTCTGAACAAGAGCTAGCTCTTTTCAGAATATGTCAATATGGCCCTTTCTAAAATTTAACATCATACTTCCAACTATCCATGAGAAACCCATCTAAGGTAAACCTCAGATTGTTCTCGATAATTGCTTAATCATTTCAGTCATATTCGGTTCTATTCCTTTTTCCCTCTTAATGCTCTGGGCATTTTGAAAATTTAGAACGGATATATATTATAGCACATGTGATCGATTCTATACCCGAAGCATATGGGACTCGATTCATGATGTCTCACATAAAGACATGATACTAGATCAGTCTTTTGCTACAATATTTTTTTATTTGCCATGTTTTCAAAAATCGACTATGAAGAGGGATGCCGTAATCATAATCGAATTTTGAGAATGCAATATATATAGAATTCCCTTATGTTGAACCATTCCAACATAAAATTCATATATATATATATATATATATATATATATATATATATATATATATATATATATATATAATCTCCTCTTCCTTAATTATAACAAAACAACATTTTCCAAGCGAAACTTTTTGTTTTCTATAATTAACAATACTTATCATAATTGATTATGCTCCCACTGGCATAATAATTATTTAGCATAACAATTATGCTCCCATTAGCATTGACATATAATCAGAAATCGACTTTTGGAAACCAATACTTTATTGACTTTCATCACCAAAGTTCAGACTTCTGATACGCGATGCTTTGAGAAAACTTTATCTAAGCTTCTCAGACTCATAAACCTTTCCTTAGATAGATCACATGTGTGTCTAAACAATTATGAAAAGGGATACCGTAATCATAATGTTTAGACCTTTTTGCCATTTCTCACAAGTCCATGTTAGTGTTCTGGTTAACCACACACGCTCCATTAACGACTTTGAGAATGCAAATATCACAATTGCTATCTACTTAAAATCTACTTAGTGAAAGCGTTTCCTCACCATCATTTTCATGAATCGGAAAGAAACCTTATGACACTTAGATTTTAGGGTGTATGTGTTCCTATCCATGTGAATTTGTCAAAACCATAATCACAAGACAAGGTTAGTGACAAACTCAAACTCATATGAATTGAACTTGTTCAATCTTGATTTCTTGCCTCTTGGTAGCACAAGGGTCCACCATTGCTTCCAAGTTATTATACACACAATTGAGAACTCACAGAACTCAGATACATAGTCAACTTTACTGGAATAGGCACAGAAACAATTATTATGTCAACACAATAGGTTACAAACCTCAAGTCGTGTGCTAGCAAGAAATTATAGGTTTATCCTTGATTAGCTCTTGAAACTTTCAATACCTTTAAGACTCCCACTTTCCTCTAGACATATAAGTTTCTCTTTGTCAAGAACCATTCCTTGAAAACCAAACAAATATTCAAGAGTCAGTGCGGATTCTTATCAAGATAAACACTTCACACAATTGGCCTTAGTTGGTCTTTGTTTTATCCAAAACATCACAACTTACCAATTTATAATGTACAAGAGTAGAAAACATTTTACTCTTACATTTGATAAGTGTTATAAACCTTCTTTAAGATGTGTCACTCAAATTACAATCTTGGAGTATGACTCTAAGACTTGTTTTGGAACGAAGTATGTATCACCTTCTTGATTTAACCATTTCAATAATTCATGACTCCTCTTCTTAGCCATAAGAATGCACTAAGATGTCCCTAGAGGATAAATTGTGATATGGTCTCACAATCATTAAGATGATCATAAAACATGATACTAAAGTACTCTCCCATCTTTTCATATTTGAGAAACTTTTATCTTTCTGCCAAATTTGATTCTTCCTATTCGTTCTGCCATACATCGAAAATTTTCCAATGTTTCAAAATTATACTTAAACTATTAAGTATAACCATATTTACTAAACTTTAGTAAATCATGACGAATAGTCTTGTCGATCTTTTTGGTGGACTTTTTCCTGCACACACCCAGTGTACCCGATCCTTTAGTCTTTTTACCTTACTCACATATACATGTGGTCAGGGAATTAGTCTTAACTTTCCAAAAATGAAATTTCTCATTCATCATGCAATACAACCTGCATGATTCCAAGTTTCGGTCCAATTGGAACTTGGGTGATGAGCACACATAGACCTTACTTGCCAATAGGGCTTGAGTGACTTTTGAACTATTCAAGAACTTTTGGGTTAGGGAGAATAATTGGAGGAGGTGGAGGGAAGTGAAGCATGATGTTGTGGGACATCATCTTCAAGAGGAAAGCTTGTTCCAAGAGATTTGGGAAGATCATACTTGTCTGAACCAGACATCTTCAATGGGAGATATTCAAGTTAGTTGATTAAAATCCTTAATATAACACCCAATATGAATTATTAAGGCTAGGACCCAACACAATATTTTATAACTTAGAAGAGAGACGTCGTAATCCAAGCTATAGAATATTTGAAGGTAGATGAATGACGATTCACCAATTTCCATCATGAAAAACGAAATAATTTATTAGGTTTTAATTGAATTTGAAACTCCTAGATCTTTTGAGATTCATTGAACTTTTCAATGGCATGTTTCAATCTCGATTGTGCCCTTTAGATTTTGTGACTGGGATGCCGAGGATCACAAAACAAGGTGTGAATAACCAAGCAAATTCACTTAGTACCGTTAATATTATCACCTAATCAATGTGTCGGTTAACCACATGCGCTCCACCGATCTATGATAAACATTAAGTCACCCTTTGCGATCCTTACTAGTCCAAGTTAGTGTGCCGATTAACCACACATGCCCCACCAACGACTTGGTAAGGTGCAAAGTGTAAATTTCATGGGTTAGCACCAAATTCACATTTTCCTAAAGTAACCAAGATTGCGATTTATAAAAGGTTTAGTTACTTTATATTCATCATTATACTTTTAATGAGAATTATAGTCCTTGTCCGACTCGTTCGGCTAACGACCCTCCACCGGTCAAGGAAGCGGTGGGTGAGAGTGGACACCCATTAAGCTGTCATTTTATAGGCAACAACCTTATACCCCCTTATAGACCGGCTTCGTGAATGAGGCCTACTAACGGTAAGACTGACTTGCTCTTATATATATATATATATATATATATATATATATATATATATATATATATATAATTAACTTATAATACTATAAAGTATAAGGGTTGAATTTGAACTTTTAAAACTCTAAGGGTTGGAACTAATGTGTGTGTGAGACTTTACAAATTCCAAAACTTGAGGGCAAGTTTTCAACAATTCAAAAACTTTTGGATTTTCATAGCTTATGAGTTTAATTAAGGTTTAAAAAACTTTTAATGAAAAGACTCTTGGACATCCATAACTTGAGGACGAGTTTTGGAGTCCATAAAACTATTTATGATGAAAAAACTCTTCAACTTGTGTAACCTATGGTTTTTAATGGACTTTAAAAGAAAAGACTTTTGGTAATCCATAACTTGAGGACAAATTATGGATTCCATTAAAACACATCAAGATCAAGAATTAACTAACAAACAATTTGCAATAATTCCTATAATCTAACGAAACCCATAAGTTCATGAACATCCCTATCAACAATTTCAAAAATTATATGAACACATACAAAACTTGAAATTTTGATAATAGCCTTGGAAAATGGATTAGCATAATCATTACAACATCAAAAACAAGTTTTATAAGGCCAAAACAGTTTAGTGTAATGATTTTAGTCCAATTCCAGCTTAAAAACTCGAAAAACTGCACTCTGGGCCTCCTACTCGTCGAGTGCATGAACCTACTCGACGAGTAGGATGAAGATGAACATAGACTCGTCGAGTCCCCCCATGGACTCGGTGATTTCACTGTGCAGACAACAAGTTTTTTGATTTTTTCAACAGTTTGCATCAAGTATTCAAGAAAACAAGCCTAGGCTCTGATACCACTGTTGCGTTTTGAGCATTCTAACACTCCTATGGTGTACATGCAACCCTATAAACCTTGGATCTATGTTTTCTATAAAATACATGCAAATAAGAATTTCCAAGGTTTACATCCTAACTAGCATGGCATGGGAACTATAATCATAAAAGTACTGGTAGAATGACATACCTTTTAGTAGTGGTTGATTCTTTGGAGTTTGAGAGCCTAGCACCAATAGCGTGGATGCCTCAAATGGAAATCATAAATCACCATAAACTTTGGAAAACTCTTGAGATAATAATGCACACTCTTGAATTGGCCACCACTCTTGTACACACACAACTAGTGCCAAATCAAGTGCCAAGGAGTCCTTTATATAGTGTGAAGGATTATGGTTACATCCATGTAAACCCTAATACCCATGACTCTTCTGTTCCAAGGATCCATGGTTTAAAAGCTCCATGTACTATCCATGGATTCCCATGCATGCCGAGCCCATAAGCATTAGCCCACACTATATAAATACAAGAGCCCATATTTAATTAGTCACCTTTTGATCATCAAATTAATTCTAAATTAATTTATGATCAATACTAATTAAATAATATGATTTGATATTAATATATTATAATTTATAATATATTAACAAATCATAAACATATTATTCTCAAAAGATTATCCATACAAATTGTTTGGGTGAAGTGCAACCCAAATGGATCATGCCGGGTCGGGTCAAGTGCATCTCAAATATTGTTATGGACTTAAACACCTTATTCAACAGTTTCCTCCTTGGGTTGAGTGCTAGTGTTTGAGGTTCCTTCATTACTTGATTCTTGAAGCTCTTCAAGATCAATTTGCCTCCCACTATCCTCTTGGCTTATGAGCTCTCTCTCGCGAAAGACCCCTCTCCTTGCAACGAAGACAACATTTTCACTTGGTTTGTAGAAGAGATATCCAAAGGACTTTTGTGGGTAGCCGATGAAAATACATCGCTCACTAAAATTTTCGATCTTGTCGTGAGTCTCTAGTCTTACGAAAGCCTCGCAACCCCAAACCTTGATATGTGCTAACGAGGGAACCATCTTTGTCCACATCTCGTGAGGTGTTTTGGCAACCTTCTTAGTTAGGACTAAATTAAGGATATGGGTGGCAGTCTCTAAAGCATACCCCCAGAATGAGATAGGTAACAAAGCTCGACTCATCATGGAACGAACCATGTCCAACAAGGTTCGATTGCACCTCTCAGCTACACCATTCATATGCGGTGTCTTAGGTGGATTCAATTGTGAAACAATTCCACATTCCTTAAGATAGTTGTGGAACTCGATACTAAGATACTCACCACCTCGATTGGATTGGAGCATCTTTATTTTCATGCCAAATTGATTCTCCACTTCTTGCTTAAACTCTTTGAACTTTTCAAAAGTTTTTTGACTTATGCTTGATTAAGTAGATATACCCATATCTGCTATAATCATCGGTAAAAGTCACATAGAAGCGGTTTGCATCCCTTGTGGTGGATCTAAAGGGCTCACGGAAATTAGTATGTATGAGATCCAATAAACCCTTACCCCTTTCACAAGTTCCAGTGAAGGGTGACTTAGTCATGTTTCCAAGTAAACAAGATTCGCACGCGTCATCGGACCTGAGGTCAAATGATTCCAACACTCCATCTTTTTGGAGTTGGGTTATGCGCTTCTTCTTAACATGTCCAAGATGAAAATGCCACAAGCATGCCTTGTCCAAACCATTGGATAAATCAATATTCAATGCATTATTTCCTAAGTTGTCTACAATCATCATAGTTTCATATATACCATTACAAGGAAATGCTTCAAAATAAAACTTATCATTATAGAAAGCCTTTATAGAACCAACTTCATTATTAAACGAAAATCTAAAACCTTGTTTATACAAACCATGAAAAGAAATAATATTTCTCACCATATCCGACGAGTAGCAACAATTATTCAACTCTAAACCTAACCCAATACTAAGCATTAAAGAATAAACTCCAATCTTGGTGACAGACGACACTTTCCTATTCCCCATGATCAAGTTCATCTTCCCATGCTCCACATCCCTACTTCTTCTTAGACCCTACAAATCAGAATAAATATGAAAACTGTTGGATTAGGTGTCTAAGCCGATAGTTATAATTGTATGTACTTGACCCGAGAGTAGCATGGTCCATTTGGGTTACATATCATCAGGACAATTTGATAGGATGAACTTTTGAGAAGAGGTTATTTATGATTTATTAATATATTATAAGTTCTAATATATTAATAAATCATATTATTTAATTAGTATTGATCAAGAATTAATTTGGAATTAATTTTGTGATCAAAAGAGACTAATTAAATATATGGGGATTGATTTGGTAAATCATTCATTCTTATGGTGTGGGCCAATGATCCATGATTCCTTAGGTTGGGCTAAGCCCATGTGAAAACCCATGGATGATCTATGGAGGTTTAAACCCATGGAGCCTAAGGAATATGGAAGGTCGTGCCCATTAGGGTTTACATGGTGTAACCCTCATATTGCCACACTATATAAGAAGCCTCTTAGCATCAAAAATTGGCTACTAGATACGCTAGTGTTCTTGGAGAGCATGGAACCAATTTTAGTGCAAGTATATTATCTCAAAAGTCACCCTTTGTCCAACAGTGTGTTGCGATTCCATTTGAGGCATTCACACTATTGGTGCTAAGTTCTTAAAGGCCAAAACTATAAGCTACAACAAAGAGGTAACTCTATGACTCAATTCTATGTTGTTTACATTAATTGGATGCAAATTGTAGGCTTAAAGCATTGGAAACAGTATTGCATGTATAATTAGAGAAAACATAGATCCAAAGCTTTTAGGGTTGTATGTGCACCATAGGATGTTGTAGTATACTAAAACCCAATAGTGGTATTAGAGCCTAGGATTGTTTTCCACTATACTTGATGTTTTATTGGTTTTCAAAGCAAAAAAAATCGAATTTTATGCATTCTGGATAGTAAACTC
The DNA here is from genome assembly GCF_051521515.1 of Lactuca serriola. Lineage (NCBI taxonomy): Eukaryota > Viridiplantae > Streptophyta > Magnoliopsida > Asterales > Asteraceae > Lactuca > Lactuca serriola. The sequence goes on from NC_136408.1 coordinate 7,191,858, forward strand.
GCCGAGTCCACTCAGAAAAAGTCCAACTCGACGAGTCAAATTCATGTACTCGCTGAGTTGGTGCTCCAGTGGGCAGTTTTTTGAGGTTTTTTGGCCGGTTTTAGATTAGAATCATTACCACAAAATGTCTAATTTTGTTGATATAGTAATGATGATTCTCATCCAAATAAAAGATAATTGTCAAATTTTCATGATTTGTATTAGTTTATATGATTAGGCTAATTTCTTGAAATTTGTTTGATATGAATTATCTTAATTTATGAGTTTAATTAGATCATAGACAAATTGTTTAGTTTTGTTCGTTACAATTTTTTAATCTAAATATTTTTGAAGAAATCTGTAACTTGTCCTCAAATTATGGAAAGTGAAAAGTCTCATTTTTAAATGTCATCATAAAATGATTGTAAGTCTTCCATAACTTGTCCTCAAGTTATGGAACTTGAAGACTCTTTTACATAAATGTTTTTATGAGCTCCATAACTTGTCCTCAAGTTATGAAATGTCAAGATTCTTTTCATAAAACCTATATCAAACTCATAAGTTATGGATACCAAGAGTTTTTGAATAGTTCAAAACTTTCCCTCAACTTTTGGAATTTGTAATGCAAAGTCTCACTTTGAAACAGTTAGTTCCAAACCCTTGAGTTTTAATAGTTAAAAGTCAACCCTTATACTTTATAATATTATAGGTTTAATATTTATATATGTATAAGACAAGTCAGTCTTACCATTAGTAGGCTTCAATCATGAAGTCGTGCTATAAGGGGGCTATAAGGTTACTGCCTATAAAATGGTTGTTTAATGGGTGTCCACTCTCACCCACCGTTTCCTTGACTGGTGGAGGGTCGTTAGCCAAACGGGTTTGACATGACATTTAAATTCTCATTAAAAGTATAATGAAATACTAAGTAAATAAACACTTATAAATTCCAAATCTTAGTTACTTAGGAAAATGTGAATTTGGTGTTAACCCATGAAATTGCACTTTGCACCTTGTTAAGTCGTTACTGGAGCGTGTGTGGTTAACCGACACACTAACCTGGGACTGACAGTGAGTGGAAAAGGGTATCTTGATGTTAATCATAGATCAATGGAGCATGTATGGTTAACCGGTACATTGATTACTTGGTTGTAACATTGGGTGTACCAAGCTAATTTGCATGGTTATTCACACCTTGTTTGTGATCCTCGTCATCCCATTCACAAACTTGAAGGGCACAATCGAGATTTAAACAAACCATTGAAAAATTCAATGAATCTCAAAGGATTTTGGAATTTCAATCCATTTAAAAATTAATAATCAATTTCGTTTTTCATGGTGGAAATTGGTAAATCGTCATTTACCTACCTTCAAATATTTTGCATTTGGATTACGGCATCCCTCTTTCGAATTGTAAAATATTGTGTTGGGTCCTAGCCTTAATATTTCATTTTGGGTGTTATATTAAGGACTAAAATCAACTAAACTTGAATTTCTCCCTCATAAATGTCTAAGTTCAGACAACTATGGTCTTTCCAAATCCTTTCTTTATAAAGAGGATATTCCATAAGGCGATCAAGGTGAAAGATTAATCCATTCTTCGTGTTGTAGTGGAACTTCACTTCATCCACCTCCTTCAGTAATTCTCCCTAACCCACAAGTTCAAGGTCTCTCAAGCCCTATTGGCAGGAAGGAAAGTCTATATGTGCTCATGTCTTGGAGATGAAGTTACATATTGACAAGCTGGGAGAGTTGGGTGTCGTTGTTTCGAGGAAGTTGGCTGCTGACTGGGTTCTTCAAATAACTTCATAAGTCATATAGCGGTTTCTTTTAGGACTACTATATGAGAGATCACGACAAGACCCTTATTGATCTAACATGGTTGCTTGTTACTACTGAATCAGAAATGGTTTGGTGCACTGGTAAAGAAAAATTCATTGGAAGATCTACTCTCCAAACATCCATGGATAGTGACAATGGTAACATTGAAAGTCTAGAAAAGCTTTCTCTTCCCAATGGAAAGGGATCGGCCATAGTCAACCCGATTTACCAAATGGTAAAGAGAAGGGCTAAGTCTGAGATTATTCCATGTGCCATTCCAAAAAAGTCTATATTGCCCAGAGAAGGGGCATTGGTTGTGAAGCTACCATATTTACCTGAAAGATCCAAGTATGGTAAAGTCAGCATATTTGACTCTACTTCATGTAAGTTCACTATCTAACTCTAAGTTCCTATTTGGAGATTCTTAATACATGATGTAATGCAATTACATTTTGATGTTTTGTGGAATCGAAGAAATGAAAGGAAGCTTAAAGGAAGATCAAGCTGATTCTGATCGTGAAGAGATGGATTTCAATCGCATGGTTTGGTGATCAGAATTCTGAGTTGTTGCTTAAGAGTTATGATAGATTGCTTAGGAATAGATAACAACAAGTTTCATTTGTATTTGCATTGTAAGGATCAGTTTTCTACAATTTTATAAATAAAGAAATTTTTGAAATTTATTTTATTTTAAGTTTCCTTACAATGGCATTTGTGAAAAATTGTTGCTTATATGATTCCATTGATATCAATATTAGAATATGGATTTGATTCTTTCGTTTGTGGTAGTGTTGAGAATTTACCAAATAAGAAAAGATTCTCATCACCCAAGTTTCAGTTGGATAAAAACTTAGAATCATGAAACTTGTAGTGTCTGATGAATGAGAACCTTCATCTTTGGGAAATTAAGACCAATTCTTTGTTCACATGTATATGTGAGTCAAGTGAAGGACTAGGGGATCGGGTACACAGGGTGTGCGCTGGTCAGGTCCACCACAGAGAACGATAAGACTATTCGTCATGATTTACTAAAGTTTAGTAAATATGGTTATGCTTACAAGTTTAAGTATAATTATGAATCATTGGAAAAGTTCAATGTATGGCAGAACGAATGAGAATAATCAAATTAGGCAGAAAGATAGAAGTTTCTCCAATCTAAAAATATGGGAGAGTACTTGAGTATCGTGTTTTATGATCATCTTAATGATTATGAAAACCATGTCACAATTGATCCTCTAAGGATATCTTGGTGCATTTGTATGGCTAAGAAGAGGAATCGTGAATTGTTGAAATGGTTGAATCAAGAAGATGAGTCATACTTCATTCCAAAATCGAGTCTTACAGTAACACTCCAAGATCGAGTCTCGAGTGACATAATCTTAAGAAAGTTTATAACACTTATCAAATGTAGAGTAAAATGTTTTCTACTCTTGTACATTAGAAATTGGTAAGTTGTGATGTTTTGGATGAAACAAAGACCAACTAAGACCAACTGTATGAAGTGTTTATCTTGATAAGAATCCGCACTAACTCTTGAATATTAATTTGTCAAGTAATGTTCCTTGACAATGTGAATCTTATATGTTAAGAGGTCAGTGGGAGTATTAAAGATCTTGACAAGTTTCAATAACTAATCAAGAATAAACCTATTGCTAACACTAGCACACGACTTGAGGTTTGTAACCTATTGTGTTGATATATTCTTGTTTCGGTGCCCATTCCAGTTAAAGTTGACTATGCATGTGAGTTCTATGAGTTCTCAATTGTTTGCATAACAACTTGGAAACAATGGTATGCCCTTGTGCTTCCAAGTGGCAAGAAATTAAGATTAAACAAGTTTAGTCCATATGAGTTTGGATTTGTCACTAACCTTGTCTTGCGATCATGGTTATGACAAATTCACATGGATAGGTACACATATAGCGTAAAATCTAAGTGTCATAAGGTTTCTCTCCAATTCATGAAAATGATTGTGAGGAAACGCTTTCACTAAGTAGATTTTAATAGTTAGCAATTGTGATATTTGCATTCTCAAATTCGATTATGATTACGACATCCCTCTTCATAGTTCGAATTGTGAAAAATGGCAAAGGTCTAAATATTTGAGACTTATTGTTGTAAGTTATAAAATTGTTTACACACTTGTGAGCTATCTAAGGAAAGGTGTGTGATTTTAAGAAGCCTAGATAAAGACTTATCGAAGCATCTCGTATACAAAATTTGAACTTTGGTAATGAAAGTCAACAAGTATTGATTTCTAGAAGCTCAGTTGATTTTTTGGTACATGTCAAACCTAGTGGGAGCATAAGTGTTATGCTAGTAAGATAATAATTATTGTGCTAGTGGGAGCATAATTAGTATGGTAAGTGTTGCAAGTTATCAATGTTAATTATAGAAAACAAAAGTTTCAATTCACAAAGTTGTGGATTTGAAAAGTTGTTTTGCTATAATTAAGGGATAGGAATGCATACTTCATTTCAAATCTAAAAGCTTAGATTGAGATCCTAATCAAATTTAGTCAATGATATATATATATATATATATATATATATATATATATATATATATATATATATATATATGAATGCTATGTTGGAAATTTTAATTGCGTTCTCAAATTTGATTATGATTACGGCATCCCTCTTCATAGTTTGAATTGTGAGAACATGGCAAATAGAATTCAACATAAGGAAATTCTATATATGTAAATGTTAATTGCGTTCTCAAAATTTGATTATGATTACGACCTCCCTCTTCATAATCAAAATTATGAGAACATGGAAAATAGAAATATTATAGCAACAGGCTGATCAAGTATCATGTCTTTATGTTAGACATTATGAATCGCATCCCATATGCTTCGGGTATAGGATCGATTGCATATGCTATAATATTCTCGCATTCTAAATTTTCCAGATGCCTAAGGCATTAAGAGGGAAAAAGGACTAGAACTGGATATGACTAAAGTGGTTAACAACTATTAAGGACAATCTAAGGTTTACCAAGGATTGATCGCTTATAGTTGGAAGTATAAAATGGATGGACCATATTGAGATATTCTGAAAAGAGGCAACTTTTGTTCAGAAGTGATAGTCAAAATGGGAATATGGAAATGTTTCCATAAGTGGAAGTTATTCTTTAAATCTATGTAAGATTGGGAAACTTAATGCAAGAAGGATGTTCAAAGGAATGTACTTTGAATTTGAGACTTCGCTTCCTTGGAATTGCTTTGTTATCAATCTCCAGTCGAAAGTTTTGTAATATCGTTGGTCAAGTCTTTATGACTTTTGGTACCATGACATTACAAAGGCTGCATTACATGAAATTTTAACAGTGACAAGAATTTGGAATTCTTACACTTGCAATAAAGATTTGGAATTGTGAAATGAGCATCATTGAAATGTTTTCCAAATGATCTATTTCACAAATTCAGCACCATAGACAAACATGGTGTGCATGCTTGGAGCATGGCATAGCTATTGTTTTAATTCAGGAATTAGATTGATTATTCAAAACATTATACAATAAATAATGAGTAATCAATATGGCACTCAAAGGTTTTAGGGTCATATAGGATTAGTATTATTCGTGTGTTTCACTTTGCATGTTTTGACTTCCTGAATAACTAGGTTATTCAAACCATCCACAGTCAATCATACTTTGGAAGTAGGTATTGAGGCAAGACTGTCATGAATGGGTCTGTAGTTTGTCTAGGACAAGGTGGCTGCAGTGCTCATGAGTACTCCTAGAATAAGATTCGAGTATTGGATTCAACCCACGCTCATCTGAATCATTTCATGGATTTTATCACGAGTGATTGTGAGACGATAATATCTTATATTCTTGAAACCTAGACATATGAGTTGTAGTTACAAGTCGATTGCACATTAACGTATGTAAACGCACCAATAACTTGGTGTTATAAAACATGTTGTTGTGTGTAATTTGGTGAGTAAGTACAAGCAAGCATTTGGGTATAATCTTATCCGTTCTTTTTACCCTATGTGGATAAAAGCGATATTTGTGGTCCCCTCGTTGATTTAGTGATAACACCCCTAAGTGGTTGGCTAAGCCTGGACTGATTTGATTTGTTTAATTAGTCGGTCGTCATAAATCGGAAATCGGGAAACAACAGATGGAAATAGAGAATGCTAATAATCCATGTCTCAGTCCGTATGATATCTAGAATAAAGGAATATATGATCCCTTATCTAATGGACACGTCATTAACTAGGTCAGAGTTCGACAACGGCTTTTAAGAGCTACGATTGCTAGTTGGGTTATGGAGTCGTACTTTCAATAATAGTTATTAGACTTATCCAAGTGGGAGACTGTTGGATTAGGTGTCTGAGCCCATAACTATAACTGGTATGTACTTGACCCGAGAGTAGCATGGTCCATTTGGGTTGCATATCACCTGGACAATTTGATAGGATGGATTTTTGAGAAGAGGTTATTTATGATTTATTAATATATTATAAGTTCTAATATATTAATATGAAATAATATTATTTAATTATTATTGATCAAGAATTAATTTGGAATTAATTTTGTGATCAAAAGAGACAAATTAAATATATGGGGATTGATTTGGTAAATCATTCATTCTTATGGTGTGGGCCAATGATGCATGATACCTTAGGTTGGGCTAAACCCATGTGAAAACCCATGGACGATCCATGGGGGTTTAAACCCATGGAGCCTAAGGAATATGGAAATTCATGCCCATTAGGGTTTACATGGTGTATCCCTAATCTTGTCACACTATATAAGAAGCCCCTTAGCATCCAAAATTGGCTACTAGATACGCTAGTGTTCTTGGAGAGCATGGAGCCGATTTTAGTGCAAGTATATTATCTCAAAAGTCACACTTTGTCCAAAGGTGTGTTGTGATTCTATTTGAGGCATTTACACTATTGTTGTTAAGTTCTTAAAGGCCAAAACTACAAGCTACAGCAAAGAGGTAACTCTATGACCCAATTCTATGCTGTTTAAATTAATTATATGCTAGTTGTAGGCTAAAAGCTTTGGAAACAATATTGCATGTATAATTAGAGAAAACATAGATCCAAATAAGCACCGTTAGATCAAAATAATAGAAGGTCAAGATGATTTGTGGCATTTTTGTAAATAATTGGAAAAATTAAACACGGGGGTATGGTGCTGAAATTAATCGAAGGGCATTTATGGTACTAAATTCATATCATCATCTCCACCGAATCAATCGATGTCGTCTTTCTCCCTAATTTTTCAATCGTCTGATCATCCCTCTTTCTCTCTCACACACACACATACACACACATCTTCATTCTTCACTCCTCGCCATCAGACTCTTTCATTTACCTTCGTAGTTGATTCATTGATTACGAGATCCGCCTCCTCAATTGATCCCTTGAGAAGTTAAAATCGGAACAAAGCCATCGATTGCGACGATTGATACGATGTCTAACTCGATTACGTGAAAAATGAATTAAAAGCATACACAAAGCAGATTCTCGATTTGAATCTTACAGATGTTAATTTGAGGAACAGATGGTTGCCTTTCTTAATTGACATCAGATGGGCGTTGACGCTGCCTCCACCACCATACCATTGCCACGGCCACCACTTCTCTTTAATTCAATCTGCAATACACTACGATACATGTATTTGTACATATTTATCAATATCTACTTACACATGTATACATAATATCATACATACTACAATTTCCCCATTTTTGTATTCCACCTATAAACTGTATCTGTCCGCGTGTGATTATTACTGGATGTCTGTTTTTAATCAAAAAATTCACCTGTTACGAACCGATAACTCGCCGTTCTAGTTTGTTTATACGTTTCACTATTTTGTTATGAGTACGGATTATGCACATAACATGTTTAATGAATTGCCACTCAATCAAAATCTTGGCTAGTTCATTCATATCTAGAATCAAATCATTCCAGTAGAACACACACACATCTAAGAATTGTATCATGTGTATTTTTCAGAGTATTAGCTACAAAGGGTGGTAGATATGGAATTCTGCCCGGCTTATGGGATGTTGTTGAAGTATGAGTTGCCAAATTTGCATCTTCCTGCCAGATTTTTCTGCCCCACATGTCCATAAGTTAGCCAAATAGAGCAGAAGGTAATAAAATTATCAATTTATCATACTCAATCATGCAATATTGCAACACAATTTTTCCTTTTCCTTGTTGTTAATGCTTCTTTTTCTTCCCTTTTATAGCTCAGATCAAAAGAAAGCAATGTTTGGTTAAAAAGGAGATTGGCCCCATCATCACCCAAGATGACATGAAGAATGTGATGGGTTTTAGCCATAAGAACTTTCCTATGTGCGCATGCAAAACCCTAATGCTTGGGTCTAGGCTTTCTAACTAAACATGCTTATGAATCCAAGACTTCTAATGACTAAATAGAAGTAAGAACAATACTAAATCAGATCTAGAATCATACCTTTGAATCTCTTGTTTGATCTTGTTGTCTTGGAGCTCTAGAGTCACAATCGTCACTCCTCTAATGGCTTACAAACACCAATTAGCAAGGAGGATGATTTGGGAGAGAGGAGAAGGGAGGGAATTCGGCCAGGGGTTCTCTACTTTAGATCAAGTGCCGATTTCCCTTTGCCATGGGGTCTATTTATACTTGTAGACTCCTTAAGGGTTACAGCTTAAACCCTAATTGGATAATCTTCTCTTAAAGCAATCCAAATCCATTCCTAAGATAACCTTGGACGATTTGAAGCTATCCATAGCTTCTAGAATCCGTCCACTATCTATCCAATATGCATTTACAGTCTAAAGTTTAACTATCAAACAATTGACAGTTTATACCCTCTTATTTAATTAATCTCTTTAAGTCACCAAATTAACTCTAATTAATTCTATGGCTTATATTAATCAAATAACAATATTATTATTCTCATAATATATTAATAATATTTATTCTCTCCTAATAAATCATCCTATCAAGTTGCTATGGTGAAGGCAACCCAAAAGGACCATGCACAACCGGGTCAAATACTTGCCTAATATAGTTGCAGCCTTAGACACTATTCCAACAGTCTCCCACTTGGATAAGTCTAGTAACTATATGCATAAGTACAATTCGATATGCAATCGTAGCTCTCAAAGAAACTGTCAAACTCTGATCTAATCAATCTTGTCCTTTAGATAAGGGATCGTACAGTCCTCTGTTAGATATCATGCTGACAATCCTATGGATGGTTAGTCAAGCATTTAGGTTTCTCGATCTCTGATTTATTCGACATAGAACTTAATCGAACACACCAATTCAGTTCTGACCAGGCCCGGCACATAAGTCAAATCAAATCATCGAGCGGCCGAGATATCGCTTTTACCTTCTTAGATAAAAGTTACAGATAAACTTCGACTTATATGCATTTACTTATTCATTAACCAACTATACACAACAATGCATTTTATAACACCGAGTTACTGATGCGTTTTCGCATTATCAATGTACAATCAATTAACAAATAACAAACCATATATCTAGGTTTTAAGACTATATGATATTATCGTCTTGCGATCACCCTTTTATATCATATTCCATAAGGTGATTCCAGCAAGCGCGGGTTTGTTCCAATGCTCAAAACTAGTTCATAAGCACTCATGAATGTTGCAACAACCCTTTGCTAGGTCTAACACCATTTAGACAATCTACATACCAATTCATGACAATCTCCATTCATATCTACTTCCAACATATGAACAATTGTGGACAATTTGAATAATTCGATTAGTCTTAATAAACTCAATTATTCTGGAAGTCAAAACATGCAAAGTGAAACAATAGTTAAACAATTAACATAAGACAGTAACATTACTCATAAATAAAACTCCTTTACTTAATCATCAAATGTTAATTACATTTATCTATTACACATTTCTAGTACTATCTAATCTATGCTAATATCATCCTTCAGCCCAATACTCCTAGCATGCTACAAGTGCTTAACCCTACTCAGTCCCTTCGTAAGTGGATTTGCTGGGTTATCTTCTGATGATATCCTCTTCACTACGAGTTGTCCTTCTTCTACACAATGTCTAATAAAGTGATATTTTATGTCGATATGTCGTGATCTACCATGATCCCTCGGTTCCTTGGTCAAGGCAACCGCTCCTTCGTTATCACAAAAAATCTCCATGGGCTCCTTTATGGCAGGTACAACTCCAAGATCACCGATGAAGTTCTTCAGCCATATGGCCCCCTTCGACGCTTCGCTCGCTGCAATGTACTCTGATTCGCACGTTGAATCAGCTACGGTTTCCTGCTTGGAACTTTTCCATGTCACTGCTCCTCCATTCAGGGTAAAGACCCAGCCCGACTGTGAACGGTAGTTGTCCCTGTCGGTCTGAAAACTGGCATCACTATACCCTCGCACCTTCAAGTCATCACTCCCTCCGAGGACTAAGAACCATTCCTTCGTCCTCCGAAGGTACTTAAGGATATTTTTCACCGCAATCCAATGGGCTCTGCCAGGATTCCCTTGATATCTACTAACCATGCTCAAAGCGAAGGCTACATCAGGGCGAGTACAAGTCATAGCGTACATGATTGAGCCAACTGCAGAAGCGTATGGTACTCGGCTCATTTCTGCTATTTCAGCTTCGGTACTCGGACTTTGAGTCTTACTCAACTTGGCATTACTTTGTATCGGTAATTCTCCCTTCTTTGAGTTTTCCATACTAAAACGTTTCAGTACCTTCTCTAAGTAAGTGTTCTGACTAAGTCCAATTAGTCTCTTACTTCTTTCTTTTACTATCCTTATTCCCAAAATATAGGAAGCCTCTCCGAGGTCCTTCATAGCGAAGCACTTCCCGAGCCAGGACTTAACCTCCTGCAGAGTCGGGATGTCGTTTCCTATGAGTAGTATGTGATCGACATACAAAACGAGAAAACTAACTATGCTCCCACTGGCTTTGACATATACACACGATTCATCTTCGCTTCGTACAAATCCAAACTCTTTGACTTTCTCATTGAAACAAAGATTCCATCTGCGAGATGGTTGCTTAAGTCCATAAATAGACTTCTCAAGCTTACACACTCTATTCGGATGCTTCGGATCCACAAACCCCTCTGGATAAGCCATGTAAACATCCTCAGCCCACTTTCCGTTAAGGAAAGTGGTCTTGACATCCATTTGCCAAATCTCATAATCATGAAATGCGGCAATCGCTAGCATCACCCTAATAGATTTTATCTTCGCAACTGGTGAGAAGGTCTTGTCATAGTCAACTCCGGGAGTTTGATAAAAGCCCTTCGCGATCAATCGCGCTTTATATGTGTGTACGTTTCCATCCACGTCGGTCTTCTTCTTGAAGATCCATTTGCACCCAACGGTCTTACGTCCGGGCACATTATCAACCAAGTTCCAAACTTGGTTATCATGCATGGATTGGATCTCGCTATCCATTGCCTCTTTCCATTTTGCAGACTCCGGGCCTGCCATGGATTCCTTATAGCTATTAGGTTCATCAAGGTTTATTAGTGTACCATCACTAATATATGTGTCCCCTTCGGTAGTAATATGAAAACCATAAAACTGGGGATGAACTCTAACTCTATCGGAACGTCTAAGAGGTAAGGACTCATCAATCGGTTCAACCGGAGTTTCCTCCTCGGGTTGAGTGCCAGCGGTAGAGGTTCCTTCATCTATCGACTCTTGAATCTCTTCAAGCTCGATTTGCCTCCCACTGTCTCCTTGGCCTATGAGTTCTCACTCTCGGAAAACTCCTCTCCTCGCAACGAAGACAACATTGTCCTTCGGTCTATAGAAGAGATATCCAAAGGATTTCTGCGGGTAGCCGATGAAAATACATCGCTCACTACGAGGTTCGAGCTTGTCGTGCGTATCTCGTCTTACGAAAGCCTCGCAAACCCAAACTTTGATATGTGCTAACGAGGGAGTTTTCCCTGTCCACATCTCGTGAGGTTTTTTGGCAACCTTCTTAGTAGGGACTCGGTTAAGGATATGGGCGGCAATCTCTAAGGCATACCCCTAAAAAGAGATAGGTAGTGAAGCACGACTCATCATAGAGCGAACCATATCTAATAAGGTTCGATTACGCCTTTCTGCCACACCATTCAACTGCGGTGTCATAGGAGGCGTCAATTGTGAAACTATTCCACACTCCTTGAGATAATCGTGGAATTCAAGACTTAGGTACTCTCCTCCTCGATCGGATCGAAGCATCTTGATTTTCCTGCCCAATTGATTCTCCACTTCATTCTTGAACTCTTTGAACTTTTCAAAGGTTTCTGACTTTTGCTTGATTAAATAGATATACCCATATCTACTATAGTCATTGGTAAAAGTCACGTAGAAGCGGTTCCCATCCTTCGTGGTTGATCTAAATGGTCCACATACATCGGTATGTATTAGGTCCAATAGACCCTCACCCCTTTCACACGTACTTGTGAAGGGTGATTTAGTCTTCTTTCCAAGCAAACAAGACTCGCACGTGTCATCTTCCCTAAGGTCGAATGACTCCAACACTCCATCCTTTTGGAGTTGGGCTATGCGTTTCTTGTTGACATGTCCATGACGACAATGCCACAAGGATGCTTTATCCATACTATTGGAAGAATCTATGTTCAAAACATCATTTCCTAAGTTATCAACAATCATAACAGTTTCATAAATTCCATTACATGGTATAGCTTCAAAGTAAAAGACACCATTTAGATAAGCCAAAATAGAGCCATTCTCATTATTAAAAGAAAATCTAAAACCTTGTCTAAACAAACCATGAAATGAAATGATGTTTCTAGCCATTTCTGGCGGATAGCAACAATTGTTCAAATCTAAACATAAATTATTCCTAAGCACTAAAGAATACACTCCAATCTTGGTCACAGGCGACGATCTTCTGTTCCCCATGATTAGATTGATCCTTCCTTGCTCCACATCCCTACTTCTTCTTAGTCCCTGTACATTAGAACATATGTGATAACCACAACCGGTATCAAGAACCCAAGAAATAGCATGATTAGAATCGTTAGATTTAATTGTGTATATATCTGCGAAAGACGGCTTGATCTTTCCTTCCTTGATGGCTTGCACGTACTCTGGGCAGCTTCTCTTCCAATGTCCTATCTTGTGGCAGTGGTGACACTCTGCCTCCTTAGGGTTAGGGCAGGGCTTAGCAGGATCAACTTTGGTCCCACTAGAAGAGGCACCATCTCGGGCTTTAACCTTGTGATAGTTCTTAGATGAAGCCTTCCTCTTCTTTCCCTTTCCTTGACCAATAGCCAAGACAGGAGCATCGGGTGGATTGGGAGTTGGTGCAACAGACTTGTCTTTGAAGTTGCTCTCAGCGACCCTCAATAGACCTTGGAGTTTTCTTAGAGTGACCTCCTCTTTGTTCATGTGGTAGGTCATCCTAAATTGATTGTACATCGGAGGCAAAGAGTGAAGCACCATGTCGATCGCCAAGTATTCCCCAAAGTCAACATTTAACTTGCGAAGGCGCTCGACATACCTTTGCATCTTTTACAGGTGCACGGTAAGAGACTCTCCATGACCCATCTTAGCGGAAATCATGTTAGTGAAAATCTCATAACGCTCTTGTCTCGCGTTTTGGTGGTATCTCTCCAATAAGTCTTGATACATCTCGTACGGGTACATGTCCTCATAGGACTTTTGGAATTCGGAGTTCATGGTGGCTATCATGATGCAATGTACCTTCGTTGCATCGCGCTCATGGGTTTCAAAAGCGGTAATTTCAGCCGGAGTAGCGATTTCAGGGTTGATCTTCTTGAGCTTCTCATCGAGGACATACTCCTTATCCTCATAGCGAGCAATGGTGCGAATGTATCTTATCCATTCTCTAAAGTTCGTTCCATCGAAGGTGACCTTTTGACAAAGGCTCATCAACGTGAAAGAACTAGCAGCAACGTTGTTAGCGTTCGACATCTACAAATAAAAAGGAGAAAGATAGATTAGAATATGAATCCCTAATTATCACCCAATAAGAAAAATCAGGGTAAGGATCTAACAACAACATTTACATATTAGAAAAGGGATGTCGTAATCTAACATGCAAATAAATTGAAGGTAAGTGAATGACGATTCACTAATTCTCCACCATAAAAGCCTAACTATTAGTCCTAAATGTATTGAGAATTCCTAGGTTCGGATGAGATTCATTGAAACTATTCAATGGCATGTTTAAATCTCGATATGCCCCTCTAGTTTGTGACTGGGATACCGAGGATCACAAAGCGGGTGTGAATTACCATGCAAATTCACATGGTGCCTTCATTGTAACAATCACTTATTCGATGTGCCGGTAAACCACACACACTCCATCGAACTATGATAAACAATGAATCACCCTATGCCACCTTTGCTTATAACCAATTAGTGTGCCGGTAAACCACACACGCTCCACTAACTTCTTAGCAAGGGTGCAAAGTGTAATTTCATGGGATTGCATCAATTCACTTTTCCTAAAGTAACTAAGATTGGGAAATTTTAAAAATGTGTAGTTACTTTGTATTACTTATTATACTTTTAATAAGAGGATGAGGTTGCCCTATCCTACCCGTTCGGCTAACGACCCTCCACCGATCAAGCAAGTGGTGGGTGTGAGTGTACACCTATTAAGCGCCATTTTATAGGCCGCAACCTTATACCCACCTTATAGATCGGCTTCGTGAATGAGGCCTACTAACGGTAAGACTAGCATTTTAGTTATACATATATATATATATATATATATATATATATATATATATATATATATATATATTATTCTTGTAATATTATATTAGTATAGGGTTGTATTTTAAACATTTTAAAATCTAGGGTTCGAAATTTAAATTGTCTAAATTAAAACTTTTAATCACAAAATATAAATTTCAAAACTTGAGGACAAGTTTTAAACATTTAAAACATGGAGGATCAAATAACAAATAATTTTAATTAACAATTAATTTCCTAATTATCTATATTTGATTTATTCAAGATTTCTTTCAAGATAATTACCAAATAAATCAAAATAATTAATTAATTATCATATAAGGAAATTAAATATTTCATTAGTTGATAAATATCTTTAATTAGATCAAGATTATAGTAATATATATCAAAAACTCGGATTAGGGTTGATCTAATATGGTTAAGGTAAGTTTCCATAAGATAATCATGAAGAAATCCCGAATCTGGCCATTCCTGACGCTTGGACTCGCCGAGTGCACCAAGGGACTCGCCGAGTCAGGATAACTCGCCGAGTCCACTATGGAACTCGCCGAGTCCATGACTCAGAAACACAAAAATCGAATTTTGCAGTTAAGTTTCAAACAAATAAGCAACAATTTAATGAAAACCAAGTTAGGCTCTGATACCACTGATGGGTTTTAGCCATAAGAACTTTCCTATGTGCGCATGCAAAAGCCTAATGCTTGGATCTAGGCTTTCTAATTAAACATGCTTATGAACAGGGCCAGTCCAGACGGTGGGCAACCCGGGCGACCGCCCAGGGCCCACGACTCAACGGGGCCCAAAATTTATGGATTTTATATATATATATATATATATATATATATATATATATATATATATATATATATATATATATATATATATATATAAACCAATTATTACCAAAATGATTTTTAGGGCCTAAATTTGGTTCAAAGTCAAACTAGCTCAAAAGATAAACAATTTGACTTGCTTGTTATTGCTAATTGAACGTGATTATAGAGAAGAATAAATTATTTTTTTTAATCTTTATTATATTTTTCTTTAAGGGGCCCTTTTTTCTTTTCGCCCCGGGCCCCATATACGTTTGGACCGGCCCTGCTTATGAATCCAAGACTTCTAATGACTAAATAGAAGTAAGAACAATACTAAATCAGATCTAGAATCATACCTTTGAATCTCTTGTTTGATCTTGTTGTCTTGGAGCTCTAGAGTCACAATTGTCACTCCTCTAATGGCTTACAAACACCAATTAGCAAGGAGGTTAATTTGGGAGAGAGGAGAGGGGGGGGGGGGGGAATTCGGCCAGGGGTTCTCTACTTTAGATCAAGTGTCGATTTCCCTTTGCCACAGGGTCTATTTATACTTGTAGACTCCTTAAGGGTTACAGCTTAAACCCTAGTTGGATAATCTTCTCTTAAAGCAATCCAAATCAATTCCTTAGATAACCTTGGACGATTTGAAGCTATCCATAGCTTCTAGAATCCGTCCACTATCTATCCAATATGGATTTACACTCTAAAGTTTAACTATCAAACAATTGACAGTTTATACCCTCTTATTTAATTAATCTCTTTAAGTCACCAAATTAACTCTAATTAATTCTATGACTTATATTAATCAAATAACAATATTATTATTCTTTATATTATTCTCATAATATATTAATAATATTTATTCTCTCTTAATAAATCATCCTATCAAGTTGCTATGGTGAAGGCAACCCAAAAGGACCATGCACAACCGGGTCAAATACTTGTCTAATATAGTTGCAGCCTTAGACACTATTCCAACAGTCTCCCACTTGGATAAGTCTAGTAACTATATGCACAAGTACAATTCGATATGCAATCGTAGCTCTCAAAGACGCTGTCAAACTCTGATCTAATTAATGTTGTCCTTTAGATAAGGGATCATACAGTCCTCTGTTAGATATCATGCTGACAATCCTATGGAATGGTTAGTCAAACATTTAGTCAAGAAAATGCAGTTTTATAAAAAAAAATTGCAACTTTTTTTTTTTAAATGCAGTTTTTCTTTAACAAAAAAATGCAGTTTTTTTATAAAACATGCAGATTTTTTTATAAAAAAATGCAGTTTTTTTTTAAATATTTTTTTAAGTAAAAAATGAAAAAAATCTCCGTTTTAAAAAAAAATCAAAAATTATTTAAAAAAAATTCGAAAGTTGATTTATTATGTTTATTTTTAGAACTTTTTATTAATATTTCCAATTACAAAAAAAAATTAAACATTAAATGAGACAAGTAAGATGACGATCATGCCCTTAATGAGTTAATTTTGATCTAAAGTTTCACCTTTAGTTTTCAGGTTCTCAGAAAATTATGAGTTCTCAATGGATCTCAACCATATATATATATATATATATATATATATATATATATATATATATAGGTTCAAATTTTCTCATATCTATTGTGTGTTTATATTAAATGTTATCTATACTTATAACTCATTTTTATGGAAACTAATTAAATTCGTCATTAATTTCAACAATAATATTTTTTCAAAATGAATTCATATCTAGAAGAATGAGAGTGTCTTCCAACAGAATGAGAATGTATTCTAGTAGAATGCATGCTCGTTCCTCATATTTAACACAACTTTATTGTATTTTAATTGAGTGAGTGTTGAAATAAAAGAACTCATATTTAAAAACCTAGATGCGAATTCATTATAAAATAATGTTATTGCTCATATTAATGACGAATTTAATTAGTTTTCATAAAAAGAGAATTATAATTATGGATATCATTTAATATACATATAATTATGGAAATAATTTAATATCTATATTTATTTAATTAAATAATTATTTAATATAATAAATTGCTATTGATGCATTCTAACAAATAATAAATATAAGAAACAAAATAATATATATATATATATATATATATATATATATATATATATATATATATATATATAACCAACCTAACTAAAAATGACTAAGTAAAAACGTATCACAAAAAAAAAAAAAAAAAAAAAAAAAAACATATTTTATTATGCTAACATATACCTGTCATGGTGTAAATGTTATATAAATATTTATTATATAAATATTTATTTGT
This sequence comes from Lactuca serriola, assembly GCF_051521515.1. NCBI lineage: Eukaryota > Viridiplantae > Streptophyta > Magnoliopsida > Asterales > Asteraceae > Lactuca > Lactuca serriola. The sequence goes on from NC_136408.1 coordinate 7,209,483, forward strand.
TTTGGTGTGTTCTTAAAAGTCGATCTACCTTCCTTCCTACTTCCTACCATCGAAGTAATCAATCGTAGTTTGATGTCGGTATAATTCAATTTTTTTTAATCTATAAATATTCCACCTTGTGCATATAAAGTTAAAAAAGAACTCAATTCAAAGACGATCTTCTCCTTTTCTCTCTCTAAAACAATCTCTCTCCGTCTCATGACCGACATTTGTCGTTAGAGCTTGACAATCGAGAGGCAGAGTTCATACACAGTCAAAGAACTCTTGGTGTGATCAGAATCAATTCTTCAATATATTTTTTTTTTATCAATATATTAGGTAAAGAAACTCAAACCCGAAAAGCTTTTTGCTTATCTACAAAAGGTGGTGCTGGTGGTCGTACGGAATCACCTGTAGCAATGGCGGCGATTCATGTTGTTTAGAGAGTATAAATCACCATTTCTGTTTTATTAAGTATTTCTTTGATAGTAACCCAGAAGAGGGTTTGTTGAAGATAGTGAAATCATCTGTTATTTCATGTGCTTTACAAAGGTGGCGAACTCGAGGGAATCCGGCGACTATGCTAACTTCGATCGTGACACAGACGACGGGGATGGAGGATCAGCTCCACAACCACCGCAATCTCCCCCACCGGATATGTTTTCTTCAGAGTATAGCATGTCGGGGGAGTTGTCTGCTATGGTGACTGCGTTGACTCATGTTGTTTCTGGACATGGATCCGGTGGTATCGGAGGAGCTAGTTCTTCACTGTCGTTTCCTGGTGGCGCCGGTGGGCATTACTCCATGGATTCACCTTCGTCAGCTTATTCGTCGTCGAGCTCTGGTTCGTTTGCTGGACAGAAAAGGGTTCGTGATCAAGAAGAAAGTGTAAATCAATTTCCAGAACAATTCGTTCAAAGATTTTATGGTGGGTATACAGATGTTCGAGGTGGCGAGTCATCATCTTCAAAGGGTTGGTTTCTTTTTTTGGCAATTTGTATATTATTTCGAAATATTGTGTATTTTAAATGTGTTGAAATATATTCACACATGGGAATATAATTTATTTTAGAAAATTGAAGAATAATAAATTTTCGAATTGTAATTTAATTATATTATTATTTTTTTTTAAAATGGAATGCTTCTGCAACAGTTAAAGAAGATGTTACAACACCAACAACCACCGCCGTGGTCGCTTTAACTACAACTGCCGCCACCTCATCACAGCCTCCGGCGATGGAAATTAACCAATACGAACAAACAGGGGAGAGGAGGCGGAAATACAGAGGAGTACGACAACGACCATGGGGGAAATGGGCAGCGGAGATACGAGACCCACATAAAGCAGCTAGGGTTTGGTTAGGTACATTTGACACGGCGGAGGCCGCCGCTAGAGCCTACGATGAAGCTGCTCTTAGATTCCGGGGAAACAGAGCAAAACTAAATTTCCCAGAAAACGTTAGATTATTACCACCACCACAAATCCTGCCAGCCACCCAACTCGCTATTTCAACTTCTCCGGCGGCTCAATTCACCATCCGGCAACCACCACCACTGCTACAACCGCAACAATTTCAACAGCCGGGCACCACCGTGGCCAGGGATTACTGGCAATACTCCCAATTACTACAAAGCACTTCCAATTTCGGCCTGCAACAACCACGGAGTAATTTATTACCACAAATGTTTAGTGCATCAACAATGGCTTCTTTACATTCACAAACATCAAATTTATCGTCGTCTTCGTCTACCGAGAATTATCCCTTGTTTTTTCCAAACCAGCCATCTGGTTATTTGGATTTCCGGCAACCAGGCGGCCAAAATCAGGAGGATCAATCAGATTTTCCGGAAACACCGCCGTCGTGGCCTGGACATGACCAATTCCCACCTCCACCTAATTGATTTATTTATTTCTTTGTAGCATGTTTGCAGTTTATACCTTCCTATAAATCCTGTCATATATCTTCTTCGTAAAAAATATTTGAGAAAAATATAGATAGTTATATCTTCTTCGAAAAAATATTTGAGAAAAATATAGATAGTTATAAATTTTGTCAAATGAAATGTTTTTACGATGGTATTAAGGATAATTGATTGAAAAGTTTTGTACAACAGAGTTTTTTATACATAATAATTTAATTTATGTTTTATATAATTATATAAAATAATTTTTCAAAATATAAATATTTATATATTATGAAAATTATTGCGTACAAATAAGCTTTCTAAATTGATGGATATGTTTAGTCCATAAAATATTGAAATTAATTGTATATAATAGTTTTTTTTATAAATTATTTATATCTTGTATTGTATCACTCTATAAATATAAATTGTTATATAGAAAAAAAGATTTATTGTATACAAATTAATTTCTATAAAATATACTTACACTTTTTATTTGATTTTATTTTATACAAAAGGAGTAGTTTTATACTTTTATTCCATTACACAATCATCTTTTTTGATTTATTTGTTTCAGTCGAGGTTTCTTTTGTTTTATTCTATGAAAATACATGTAAATCAAAATCAAGAATCTAGGGGATAAAAAAAAAGGTATGAATATTTATTTGGATTTTAGGTTGAGTTTGGTAAGGTCGATTTGATTTTTATCTGAAATATCCGAAATATATAAAGCAACAGCATGGTTGTCTTCTTGTGTTCAATGGTTTCCGTGGCTTCCGTTTGGTATAAATCAATTGGGTTTGTTTAAATATTCGTTAATTATATGAGATGAGGATGATATATACATCTTTATTATTATAAAAGTAGTGGTTCTTGATGAGTTCTAAATACCTTGATGTGATGTTTTGGATAGACTTTCCAACAGATCCATCCGTCATGAAGTTTGAAGTCTTATCAGTTCAATACTAAAATTAATATTCCTATACAAAATGTAACACGACTAATCCATTTTAAGATCAAAGGATAATAAACAAAGAACATCTACTTCTTTTAGATCTAGAATGAAGTAAGCATCGTTCCTAATCCTACAATAATAAAGAACACGCAAGAATAATGTAGTTTACACGAGTGTAATCTGTAATCATTTTACGCCCACATGCAAACTATAAAGTTTCCATTTTTAGAATGATTTAATTGTACGGTTTATAGATACAATATCTTATTAAAAAAATTAATAAAATAAAAATAAAAATAAAAATAAAAATAAACTGAGTTTAATCAACCCAAGCGGGCCACAACCGCACACAAACAACCCAAGATAAGACCAAGAAGACTCTCTAGAGCTCTATCCGGAGTCTTTTGATGAACAATCCCTCTATAACCCATCGGAGAACCACCTTTTGAAGCCCGATAAGGGAAATCCTATATTGACTTTGCCTTTTGGAACCTATTACTAAGTCTCAGTGGCATCAATAAGGTTCAGAGATAAATAATACCTCACAACGCAACAATACTTAATCAAAACTATAGATAAGTTAATGAAGAATAATCGTTGGTCAAAGCCTGAAAGTAGTTTCAATGTTCAACTTGTAATAAAAAAATAAATAAAAAGATGAGAAAGAAGTGTTTAAAACAACCACATGCATGAAATGGTCAAAAAAAAAAGTTTTTAATAAATTAAATGTAAGAGAACTCTAGATTCATTATCATAATTCACACGCTCACTTTTTTTATGTGAAAATGGTGAGTCAATGTCACTAATTAAAAATCTTGAAAACAACAACCTAGTAAGTAGTTTAATATGACTATAGCATTAGGGATTAGTCACTGTTTGAAACTTAGTTTTAGATGTTTCAATCCGTCTTACATCAATTAATTAACTTTTCAGTATGTTCACATCTGGATAATTTTTTTTTTTTTTTTTTTGTATACATCTAGGTAATAAACTTGTTGGAAATGTTCACATATGATCATTATGACCAGCTGTAGCAGGTTACATCCTAAATGTGTACAAAAAAATAGTTACCTGACTATGAACAAAACAAAAAGTAAGAGTAAATTACACAAATGGTCTATGTGGTTTGGGGGAATTTGTGTTTTTGGTCCCCAACTTATTTTTTTAACTCGGATGGTCCCTATTGTTTTTTTTTTTTGCACGTTTGGTCTCTGTCTTACCTAAAAAGACTATTGTACCCTTATTAATTTATTTTTTAATTAATTTTCTTATTTATGTATTTATTTTTTTATATATTTAAAAAAATTAATAGACCCCACATATATGTATCTCCTCACCGTAAACCTGAAACCACATTTGAGGAATTTAATTTGGGTTTCACCGGTCACCATCCTATCTCTCATCCTCCTCAACTTCTATTTCTTTTCCATCTTTAGTGACATCGACGTCTTCATCATGCTTCTTTTTTTTGTCCTTCAACTTTGGCGAACCAACACCATAACCCACTGTCTCTTCATCTTTAATGTGTTCACTGGGTTGTGGTGTTAATTTGACGGAGTTGAAGGACCGAAAAAAAAGGGATGGTGAATATGTCGATATCACTAAAGATGGAAAATAAATAGAAGTTGAGGAGGATGAGAGATGTGATGGTGAGGAGATAGAGATATGTAGGGTTTATTAATTTTTTTAAATATATAAAGAATAAATACATAAATAAGAAAATTAATTAAAAAATTAATTAATAATGGCACAATAGTCTTTTTAGGTAAGACAGAGACCAAACGCACAACAAATATAAACAGTAGAGATCATCCGAGCTAAAAAAATAAACTAATTAAAAAATAAACAGTAGGGATCATCCGAGGGGATATATGTGGGGTCTATTAATTTTTTTAAATATATAAAAAATAAATACATAAATAAGAAAATTAATTAAAAAAATTAATTAATATGGGCACAATAGTCTTCTTAGGTAAAACAGAGACCAAACGCGCAACAAAAATAAATAGTAAGAACCATCCGAGTTAAAGAAATAAGGTAGGGACCAAAAACACAAATTCCTCCAAACCACAGAGACCATTCGTGTAATATACTCTTATTTTTCGTTTGTTCATATTTGGGTAACTATTTTTTTTACACATCTAGGTAATGAACTTGTCAAAAGTGTTCACATCTAGGATGTAACATGCTACAACACGTCATAATGGTCATATGTGAACACTTCCAACAAGTTTGTTACCTAGATATATACAAAAAAAAGATAGTCACCAGATGTGAACATACCGAAAAGTTAATTACCTTGATAAGTCATTTTCACAAAAAGAAATGTGTAAATGGCTACTAGAATAAAGAAAGTTCGTTTCTAAAGGTCTAAAGGGTGTCTTATGCAATGTTGGCAAACCTTAGGTTACGATCCTAGCCTCCTAGGAGTGAGTCTACCACCTAGCGTAGCTCAATAGAGGCGGTTAACGGTGGTGACGGGGTGAATGTGTGAATTAATATATATATATATATATATATATATATATATATATATATATATATATATATATATATATCAAAAGGATAATCCTTAGGAACAGTAAAGTTCCTAAGGTTTTGGCACAACTGGTCCTTTTTTTATAGGTTTGTGTTCTCTTCTAGCTGTTTGCTGTCGATTTTTTGTGTGGGCCATTATATGCCATTTTGTCTATTTTTACGGACATGTGTTCTTATTCCATCCAATCTATGTGTTTCGTCGGTGATACGTGTGATACAACACCTGCTTCTACCGCCCACTGCTGCCTATTAGGTACGGACAACATATATCCATCACCGCCTCAAGTCGTCGATAACCTCATCACCATCATTAATTCGTTTCACGTATTTTTTTTATCCCTTTTGATTTTGCCAGATAATCTCCATCGCCTTTGATTGCTTTGAAATATCCCAACGCCTCCTTCTGTTTGCTTCTAATTTCTTATCGACGTCCGACACCACCAATTTCCTTTTCTTGTTGGGTCCAAACCCCTTTTCTTCATTCAAACACCCTAATCGTTCATCAGTATGGCTTCGTTTGTTGGCGATTTCCCCTGAACCAAGAAAACCGACAAGCCAAGAGTGTCGATTCATGCTCTACGTGGTTCCTTAAGGTCATCCGATGTCAAAGTGTTTCTTAGATGATCATCTTCTCCTGGCACCAACTGCTTCCCCGATTTTTGCACCATCAATGCAAAGTGATCTTCCTAGGGTTTGTGTGTGTTGCGATCGAAGTCCCGCTTCTGCTTCTTCTTTTGTTGACGAAATCGAAGCTAAGCTTCAGCGTGAATCACTGTTTGAGTTGAATGTATTGGGGACGAACGACTTTATTGATAACGAACTGGGAAGAGTTGTTCAATGAAGAACATATTTGTGGTTTGATGGAATTTGGTTTGAGGTCGAACAAGTCAAGGCTTAGGGTCGAATGGGTTTAATAACGACGTTCGTTATTCTGATGTCGATTGGTGATTTGAAGTCGATTGAGAACGATGGCTGTGAAATCGTTTTGGGAATTCGATTGATGATTTTGGATTTTGATTTCGAAGGGTTGGACTGAGAAGTGATGTCAGATTTGGAGTCAAAGTCGAAGGCTTGGAATTGAGATTTGGTTATCGATGGATTATTGATGCTTCTTTAACATGGAGTCGATGAAGGATTTATTAACGAAGGGTTACAGCGAGAGGTCGATGACGAATCATAGATGGTCGAGTAACGAAGGGATGTGGTTCGTTAACGAGAAGTTGCTATGGTCGACTACCGATGGACAAGTATCTATGGTCGAGTAGCGAAGGGTTGATTAATGCTTCGTTAACGAAAAAGTTGTTGGGTTCGTTGACGAAGGCAAGTCTATATAATGTAAAATTTGTTCCTTCGTTTATAAGACCATCCGTTATACCCACCACATACCAAATATGTGGTGGGTGCCACATCAGCACCACATTCCCTACCACTAACCATGGGATACCTTATGGGTTTTGGTCATAAGAACATCATATGTGCTCATACAAACCCTAATGCTTGGATCTAGGTTTCTCTATTGTACATGCAATTCATCCAAGACTATAAACCCTAGATCTAGCATATGATAATCAATATAACATATAATTAGGGTTTAGATCATAACTTGATTGTTATGTAGCAATAACAATCTCAAATCCTCCTTGTAATGACTTTAGAAAGCTTAGAGTCACAAATGTCACTTCTCTAATGGTTCACAAACACCAAGAGCAAGAGGATGAAAAGGAGAAGAGAAGGAGGCTGCCCAAAATGTGTGGAAACCTTAGAAGGAAGCTTGTCCACGTTTTTGGGGCATAAGAGCTCTATATATAGTGAGGCTATTAGGGTTATCTAACAAGGAAACCCTAATTGGGATGCTTAAGCCCTAAGCAACCCATGGACTCCTTTCCTTAAAGGCCTTGGATGATTTCTAATGGGTTTCCCCATAGAATTCGTCCAACCTTAATATAAGGCAATCCATAGCCCAAATTGCAATTATCTTATAATTACAATTCCAGTCCCTTAAGTTTAATTAATCTCTTTTAGTCACAAACTTAATTCTTATTAATTCTTGACTAATATTAATTAAACAATATGATTTCTCCTTTAATATATTATTCTCATAATATATTAATAAATCATTTTTAATCCTTTCTCTCCATAATTCATCCTATCAAGTTGCTTTGGTGAAGGCAACCCAAAAGGACCATGCACCATCGGGTCAAGTGCATACCAAAATAGTTATGGACTTAGACACTAATCCAACAGTCTCCCACTTGGATAAGTCTAATAACTATTCTGCGTATGACTTCAGATCCTGATCTGCAATCGTAGCTTTCCAAAGCCGCTGTCAACTCTGATCCTATCAGATACGCATTTCCTTTAGATAAGGGATCATATATTCCTCCATTATAGATATCGTATAAGACATGATTTCTAATCATTCTCTCTGTACTATTTCTCGACCTCCGATTTATGACGACTGACTAATTGAACAAATCAAATTAGCCCTAGCCCGGCCGAGCATTTACGTTTGTCATCACTAAATCATCGAGGGGCCCAAAGATATCACTTTTATCCTACTTTGAATAAAAGGAACGGATAAACTTTGATTCAATGCTCGCTTGCACTCACTCACCGAATCACACACAACAATATGTTTTATGACACCAAGTTACTAGTGCGTTTACATATTATCAATGTGCAACCGATTTGCAAGATACAACTCATACATCTCGGTTTCAAGAATATAAGATGTTATCGTCTCACCAATCACTCGTGATACAATTCATGGAGTGATCCAAGTGAGCGTGGGTTTAATCCAATGCTCAAATCTTATTCATAAGCACTCATGAACGTTGCAGCAAACATTTTCTTATGTCTAATACTCTTTAGACAATCCACACACCAATTCACGACATTCTTCATTCATACCTACTTCCAACATATGAACGACTATGGCCCGTTCGAATAATTTGACTGTTCTCAACCAATTAAATTATTCAGGAAGTCAAAACATGCAAAGTGAAACACAAGAATAATACTAATCCCATATGGCCTCAAACCTTTGAGCATAAATAAAACACCTTTTATTTATCACCATATCGATTACTAATTATTTGTTGTTTCGGGTAATCAACTTCTTACTTAAATTATTACTACACTTGTTCCATGCTCTTAGCATGCACACAATGTTTACCTATGGTTCTTACTCTGTGAAATAGATCAAATGAACACATTTCCAATCATACTCATTTCACAACTCCCAATCCTTTTCACAAGTGAAAGAATATCAAATTCTTGTCACTTATGGAATATGCTGGATTCTAACATTTTATGCAATGATCCTTTTGTAATGTCATAGCACAAAAGTCACAACGACTATTGCCAATGATATTACAAAGTCCTCTATCGGAGATTGTTATAAGACAATTCCTTAGATGTGATGTCTCTCACTCAAAGTACATTCCTTTGAACATCCTTTTGCATAAAATTTCTAATCTAGACATTGATTCTTTTTAATATTCAATTCCCAATATGGACACGTTTCCATATTTTCCATATGAAAACTCATACTTAATAGAATCTTATCTATTCATAATAATGTCGATATGGTCCATCCAATACTATACTTCCAACTACTCTCAAGCGACCGATCCTCGGCGAACTTTGGATTGTCCTTTGATAGTTGTTTAATTATCTTAGTCAAAACCGATTCTTGTCCTTTTTCCCTCTAAATGCGCTAGACATTTGGAAAAATTTTAGAATGGTCAAATATTATAGCATTCGCAATCGATCCTAAACCCGAAGCGTATGGGACACGATGCATAATGTCTTACATAAAGATTTGATCTTTATCAATCTTCTGCCATAATATTTTGTGTGCTACGTTCTCAAAATTCGAACTATGAAGAGGAATGACGTAATCATAATCGAAATTTGAGAACACACTATGTATCCTTGACTAAATTATTAACATTCCACAACCTAAGCCTTTAGATTTGAAATGAAGCATAACATTCTCTCCTTTAATTATAGCAAAACAACTATTCAACTCTTGCAACTTTGCAAGGTATAACTCTTGTTTTTCTATAATTAATATTGCTAACTTGCAATACTTTCCATAATAATCATACAATCATAACATTTATGCTCCCACTTGATGGGTTTTGGTCATAAGACATCCTATGTGCTTATACAAACCCTAATGCTTGGATCTAGGTTTCTCTATTGTACATGCAAGTTATCCAAGACTATAAACCCTAATTCTAGCATTCAAGTAATCATATTAATATGAGAATAGGTTTAAGATGTTACCTTGATTGTTATGTAGCAATAACAATCCCAAATCTCCTTGTATTGACTTTAGAAAGCTTAGAGTCACAATTATCACTCCTCTAATGGTTCACAAACACCATAAGCAAGAGGATGAAGAGGAGAGAGGATGGAGGCTGCCCAAAAACGTGTGAAACCCTAGAAGGTTGCTTGTCCACGTTTTTGAGCCTTAAGGGTTCTATATATATAGGAGGCTATTAGGGTTATCTAACAAGGAAACCCTAAATTGGATGCTTAAGCCCTAAGCAACCCATGGACCTCTTTCCTTAAGGCCTTGGACGATTTCCATATGGGTTTCCCCATAGAATTCGTCCATCCCTTAATACAAGGCAATCCATGGCCCAAATTGTAATTATCTTATAATTACAATTCCAGTCCATTAAGTTTAATTAATCTCTTTTAGTCACAAAACTAATTACCAATTAATTCTTGACTAATATTAATTAAACAATATGATTTCTCCTTTAATATATTATTCTCATAATATATTAATAAATCATATTTAATCCTTTCTCTCCATAATTCATCCTATCAAGTTGCTTTGGTGAAGGCAACCCAAAAGGACCATGCACCATCGGGTCAAGTACATACCAAAATAGTTATGGACTTAGACACTAATCCAACAGTCTCCCACTTGGATAAGTCTAATAACTATTGTGCGTATGACTTCAAATCTTGATCTGCAATCGTAGCTTTCCAAAGCCGTTGTCAACTCTGATCCTATCAGATACGCGTGTCCTTTGATAAGGGATCATATATTCCTCCATTCTAGATATCTTATGAGATATGATTTCAAATAATTTTCTTTGTACTATATCTCGATTCCCGATTTATGACGACTGACTAATTGAACAAATCAAATTAGCCCTAGCTCGGCCGAGCATTTACGTTTGTCATCACTAAATCATCGAGGGGCCCAAAGATATTGCTTTTATCCTACTTTGGAACGGATAAACTTTGATACAATGCTTGCTTGCACTTACTCACCGAATCACACACAACAATATGTTTTATAACACCAAGTTACTAATGCGTTTACATGTTATCAATGTGCAACCGATTTGCAAGATACAACTCACACATCTCGGTTTCAAGAATATAAGATGTTATCGTCTCACCAATCACTCGTGATACAATTCATGGAGTGATCCAAGTGAGCGTGGGTTTAATCCAATGCTCAAATCATATTCATAAGCACTCATGAACGTTGCAGCAAACATTTGCTTATGTCTAATACTCTTTTGGACAATCCACACACCAATTCACGACAGTCTTCATTCATATCTACTTCCAACATATGAACGACTGTGGCCCGTTCGAATAATTCGATTATTCTTAATAAATTCAATTATTCTGGAAGTCAAAACATGTAAATGTGAAACACAAGAATAATACTAATCCCATATGGCCTCAAACCTTTGAGTATAAATAAAACACCTTTTATTTATCACCATATCGATTACTCATTATTTGTCATTTCGGGTAATCAACTTCTTACTTGAATTATTACACTTGTCCCATGCTCTTATCATGCACACAATGTTTACCTATGGTTCTTACTTTGTGAAATAGATCAAATTGAACACATTTCCAATCATTCTCATTTCACAACTCCTAATCCCTTTCCATAAGTAAAAGAATATCAAATTCTTGCCACTTATAGAATATATTAGATTCTAACATTTTATGCAATGATCCTTTCGTAATGTCACTGCACTAAAGTCACAAAGACTGTTGCCAATGATATTACAAAATCCTCTATCGGAGATGGTTACAATACAATTCCTTAGATATGATGTCTCTCACTCAAAGAACATTCCTTTGAACATCCTTTTGCATAAAAGTTTCTAATCTAGTCATAGATTTTCAATATTCAATTCCCAATATGGACACGCTTCCATATTTTCCATATGACAACTCATTCTTAATAGAATCTTATCTATTCGTAATGATGTCGATATGGTCCATCTAATATGGAAACATTTCCATAATTTCCATATGACAACTCATTCTTAATAGAATCTTTTCTATTCATAATAATGTCGATATGGTCCATCCAATACCATGCTTCCAACTACTCACAAGCGACCAATCCTCGTCAAACTTTGGATTGTCCTTTGATAGTTGTTTAATTATTTTAGTCAAAACCAATTCTGGTCCCTTTTCCCTCTAAATGCGCTTGACATTTGGAAAATTTTAGAATGGTCAAACATTAAAGCAATTGCAATCGATCCTATACCCAAAGCATATGGGACACGACGCATAATGTTTTATTTGCTATGTTCTCAAAATTCGAATCGTGAAGAGGAATGCTGTAATCATAATCGAAATTTTAAGAACACACTATGTACCTTTGACTAAATATATTAACATTCCACAACCTAAGCCTTTAGATTTGAAATGAAGCATAATATTCTCTCCCTTAATTATAGCAAAACAACCTTTCAACTCTTACAACTTTGCAAAGTATGACTCTTGTTTTCTATAATTAATATTGCTAACTTGCAATACGTGCCTTAATAATCTTACAATCATAACATTTATGCTCCCACTATCATGATGATTATTATAAAACATAACACTTATGCTCCCACTAGCTTCGACATGTATTCATAAACATCTTAACTTCCAGAAAGACAATACCTATTGAATTTCTTAATTCCATGTTTCTAATACTTAATGCTTTGATAATCTTTTATCAAGGCCTCTTAAACTTATACACCTTTGCCTTAGATAGTTCATATGTGTGTCTAAACAATTAAGACTAATTGCCAAACCTCACAATTCAAATCATGGAAAGGGATACCGTAACCATAATCGAATTCGAGAATGCAATTTTACAATCACTACCTTCTTAAAATCTTTCTTAGTGAAAGTATTTCCTCACAATCATTTTCATGAAGGAGGAAATCTTATGACACTTAGATTTAAACGGTGTATTTGTTCCTATCCATGTGAATTTGTCAAAACCAAAGTTTACGACAAATTCAAACTCATATGGATCGAACTTTCTTAATCTCGATTTCTTGCCTTATGGTAGCACATCTGCCCACCACGTCTTCCAAGTAGTTAAGCAGCTCACCCTTTCCTATCAGTGTACCTTTCATTGATTAAGGTGCCTTGCCTTTTATGCGTTCAAAAGGAGAACTCATAGAACTCACATGCATAATTAACTTAATTGGAATAGCACAGAAACAAAATAATGTCAACACGATAGGTTGTAAACCTCAACTCGTGTGCTAGTGATGATTGATAAGGTTTATTTGATTTGTTCTTGAAACCTTTCAAGACCATTACGACTCCCACTTATCCTTGACATATAGGATTCTCCTGTCAATAAACATTTCTTGACAAACAAATATTCAAGAGTTAGTGTAGCTTTTATCAAAACACTTCATAAATTCGTCCTAGTTGATCTTTGTCTAATCCAAGACATCACAACTTTCCACATTTGATGAACGTTATAAACCTTTTAATACTTGTCACTCACTGTCACAATCTTAACTCTAAGACTTGTTATTGGAACGAAGTACGATTGACCTTTTGATTTAACCATTTCTTCAATTCTTGATTCCTCTTCTTAGACATACAATTGTGCTAAGACTCACTTAGAGGATCAATTGAGATATGGTTCTTAATCATTAAGACTTATCATAAAGCATAAAAGGTACTTTCCCTTCTTCTTAGAATGGAGAAACTTTTATCTTTCTGCCTACTTGATTCTTCTTATTCGTTCTGCTATTGATTTAAACTTTTTCAATCAATTCAGAATTACACTTAATCTTATAAGTATAATCATATTTACTAAACCTTTAGTAAATCATGACGAATATCATTGTTACTCTTATGGTGAACTTGATCAACACGCAACTTTGTGTACTCGATCTCCTAGTCCTTCACTTGACACTTTGTCAATGAATTAGTCTAAATTCCAAATATGAAATTTCTCATTCATCGTGCAACCAAGTTGCATGATTCCAAGTTTCTGTGCAATTGAAACTTGGGCGATGAGAAACTCTCTGTATTTGGTAAACTCTCGACTTTCCATAAATAACATAATAAGAACCAAATCCATTATTGCTAATATTCAAACATCAATTTTTCATATACGCCATTGCAAGGATATAAAAATCAAAATTTATTTTATTGCGGAAAAATTTGTCCTTACAATGCAATTCATTGAAAAAACTTATGCTAATACATCTTTCTTAGCAATCTAATTCTAACTCTAAGTAGTAGCTCAAGAATCTAATCTTCGAGAAATGCGATCGAAATCCATTTCTTCACGATTAGATTCTGCTCACTTCTTCCCTTAAGCTTCCTTTCTTTTCTTCGATCCTAAAAAACATCAATTGTAATCTTATCACATTATGTATTAAGAATCTAGAATAGAAGCTTAAAAGAGTTAGTTAATGGATGTTACCTATATTAGAGCCATACGTTTTGACTCTCCCATCTCTTAGATCTCTTAGGTAAATGGGGCAGTTTCGTCTCCAATTCTCTTTCTCTTGGCAATAAAAGCAAATTGACTATTTTGGAACATGACATGGAACTACTTCAGACATTGCCTTTCTCTTATGATCAAACTTTTCGATCATAGCATATCTTTCGTTACCATTGTCTATATCCATAGAGGTCTTGAGGCAGATTCACCAATCAACTTTGCTTTTCTATTGCGCCAAACCATTGCTGATTCAGCAGCAATAAGCATATAGGTGAGATTTATAAGGGTCACGTCGCGGTTCATCGTATAGTACTCTCTTACGAACTCACTATATGAGTTAGGAAGTGACTGAAGAATCCAATCAACCGCCATTTCCTCACAGACAACGGATCCCAATATTCTTAACCTATCAATGTGTGACTTCATCCCTAGGATGTGTGCACACACTGACTTTCCTTCTTTATGTTTACTTGCCAAAAGGGCTTGAGTGATCTTGAACTTTTCAAGCCTTCGAACTTGTGGGTTAGGGAGAATAATTGGAGGAGGAGGAGGAAATGAAGTATGATCTCTTGTTCCTCGATTGAATCGTGGAATATCATCTTCATGTGGAATGCTTGTTCCACGGGATTTGAGAAGACCATAGTTGTCAAACTTTGACATCTACAAAACGGGGGAAAACGAATTCAAGTTAGTGGATTGATTGAGTCCTTAGTAAATCACCCAAATGAGATACTAAGGCTAGGACCCAAGACAATATTCTACAACTCAGGAGAGGGATGCCATAACCCAAATTGCAGAACATTTGAAGGTAAGTGAATGACGATTCACTAATTTCCACCATGAAAAACGAAAAAGAAATTTAAGTTTTAAATCTATGAAAACTCCTAGATCCTTTGAGATTCATTGAACATTTCAATGGCATGTTTAAATCTCGATATTCCCCTCTAGTTTGTGACTGGGATGCCGAGGATCACAAAGCGGGTGTGAATAACCATGCAAACTACATGGTGCCCCCACATGTTACAGTCACCTATTCGATGTGCCGGTAAACCACACACGCTCCACCAAACTATGAAAAACATTGAGTCACCCTTTGCTACCTTTGCTTAGAACCATTTAGTGTGCCGGTAAACCACACACGCTCCACTAACGTCTTTGCAAGGGCACAAAGTGTAATTTCATGGAATTGCATCAATTCACTTTTGCCTAAGTAACTAAGATTGGGAATTTTATGAAAACATTTAGTTACTTTTATACTTCATTATACTTATAATGGAAGGTTTCGTCATATCCTACCCGTTCGGCTAACGACCCTCCACTAGTCAAGAGTGCGGTGGGTAAGAGTGGATACCTTTTCAATCGCCATTTTATAGGCAATTTCCTTAAACACCCCTTATAGACCAGCTTCGTGAATGAGGCCTACTAACGGTAAGACTAACTTTTACTCATACATATATATAATGTTAGACTTTTAATGTTATATATAGTATAGGGTGTATTTTACACTTTTAAAATACTAGGTGGTCTAATTTAACAATTATACTTTTAATTCAATTAAATTGTAAACCTAAAATTTTATGGATTTATTAAACCTCTTTTAATTATACACCTTAATTAATTAATAAAACCATAAGGGTGTGATTTGAACTTTTCAAAACAATACTAGGGTTTTAGAATTTAACATTCCTAATTAAACTTTTAATCAACTTTTAAATTCCAAAACTTGAGGGAAAGTTTTGAAACATTTCAAAACATTAGGGTTTAGAATTTAAATATACATCAAAATTAAACTATTAATCAAAATTTAAATTCTAAAACTTGAGGGCAAGTTTTGAACCATTTCAAAACATTAGGGTTTCAACTATTTAAATTTCAAAACAACAAAACTTTTGGGTTCAAATTTAAACTATAAAACCTAAAGGGGAAAACATGAAACTTTTCATAACAACAAGGATCAAATAACAAATAATCTAAATTAACATTTAATAACATAATTATCCATATTTGATTCATTTAATGATTTCTTGCAAAACAATTTACCAATTTAATCAAAATAATTAATCAATTATCACATAAGGAAACAATTATCTTATTAATTGATAAATATCTTTAATTAGATCAAGAATATAGTCAAATATATCATAAAATCGGATTTATATTGATCTAATATGATAAGGCAACTATCCTTAAGCAAAAACAGCAAGAAATCCCGAAGTATGCTCCTACTGATGAGTTGACTCGTCGAGTCAGCATGGACTCGGCGAGCTCAGCTATGGACTCGGCGAGTCCAGCCTCCAGAAACCAAAAAATCAAATTTTTTAAACATATAATGCATCAATACAATAGAAACCAGTCTAGGCTCTGATACCACTGATGGGTTTTGGTCATAAGACATCCTATGTGCTCATGCAAACCCTAATGCTTGGATCTAGGTTTCTCTATTGTACATGCAAGTTATCCAAGACTATAAACCCTAATTCTAGCATTCAAGTAATCATATTAACATGAGAATAGGTTTAAGATGTTACCTTGATTGTTATGTAGCAATAACAATCCCACATCTCCTTGTATTGACTTTAAAAAGCTTAGAGTCACAATTGTCACTCCTATAATGGTTCACAAACACCATAAGCAAGAGGATGAAGAGGAGAGAGGATGGAGGCTGCCCAAAAATGTGTGAAACCCTAGAAGGTTGCTTGTCCACGTTTTTTAGCCTTAAGGGTTCTATATATATAGGAGGCTATTAGGGTTATCTAACAAGGAAACCCTAAATTGGATGCTTAAGCCCTAAGCAACCCATGGATCTCTTTCCTTAAGGCCTTGGACGATTTCCATATGGGTTTCCCCATAGAATTCGTCCATCCCTTAATACAAGGCAATCCATGGCCCAAATTGTAATTATCTTATAATTACAATTCCAGTCCCTTAAGTTTAATTAATCTCCTTTAGTCACAAAACTAATTACCAATTAATTCTTGACTAAAATTAATTAAACAATATGATTTCTCCTTTAATATATTATTCTCATAGTATATTAATAAATCATATTTAATCCTTTCTCTCCATAATTCATCCTATCAAGTTGCTTTGGTGAAGGCAACCCAAAAGGACCATGCACCATCGGGTCAAGTACATACCAAAATAGTTATGGACTTAGACACTAATCCAACACCACTATCATGATTATTATTATGAAACATAACACTTATGCTCCCACTAGCATTGACATGTATTCAGAAACAGCTTAACTTTCAGAAAAACAATGCCTATTGAATTTCTTTAAGTTCATATTTCTAATACCCAATGCTTTGATAATCTTTTATCAAGGCTTCTTGAACTTATACACCTTTGCCTTAGATAGCTCATATGTATGTCTAAACAATTTAGACTAATTTCCAAACCTCACAATTCAAATTATGGAAAGGGATACCGTAACCATAATCGAATTCGAGAATACAATTTTCACAATCACTATCTTTTTAAAATCTTTCTTAGTGAAAACATTTCCTCACAGTCATTTTCATGAAGGAGGGAATCTTATGACACTTATATTTTAATGGTGTATGTGTTCCTATCCATGTGAATTTGTCAAAACCAAAGTTTACGACAAATTCAAACTCATATGGACCGAACTTTCTTAATCTTGATTTCTTGCCTTATGGTAACACAGCTGCCCACCATGTCTTCCAAGTAGTTAAGCAGCTCACCTTTTCCTATCAATGTACTTTTCATTGATCAAGGTCCTTGTCTTTTATGCATTCAAATGAGAAATAATAGGGCTCACATGCATAATTAACTCAATTGGAACGGCACAGAAACAAAATAGTGTCAACACGATAGGTTGTAAACCTCAACTCGTGTGCTAGTGATGATCGATAAGGTTTATTTTGATTTGTTCTTGAAACCTTTCAAGACCATTAAGACTCCCACTGACTCCTTGACATATAAGATTCTTTTGTCAATAAACATTTCTTGACAACCAAATATTCAAGAGTTAGCGTAGCTTTTATCAAGACAAAACATTTCATAAATTGGTCCTAGTTGGTCTTTGTCTTATCCAAGACATCACAACTTTCCTCATTTGATGAATGTTATAAACCTTCTTAATACTTGTCACTCATTGTCACAATCTTAACTCTAAGACTTTTTTGGAACGAAGTATGATTGACTTCTTGATTTTAACCATTTCTTTAATTCTTGATTCCTCTTCTTAGACATGCAAATGTACTAAGACTCACTTAGAGGATCAATTGAGATATGGTTCTTAATCATTAAGACCTATCATAAAGCATAAAAGGTACTCTCCTTCTTCTTAGAATGGAGAAACTTTTATCTTTCTGCCTACTTGATTCTTCTTATTCGTTCTGCTATTGATTTAAACCTTTCAATCAATTCAAAACTACACTTAATCTTATAAGTATAATCATATTTACTAAACCTTTAGTAAATCATGACGAATGTATTTGTTACTCATTTGGTGGAATTGATCAACACGCAACTTTGTGTACTCGATCTCCTAGTCCTTCACTTGACACTTTGTCAATGAATTAGTCTAATTCCCAAATATGAAATTTCTCATTCATCGTGCAACCAAGTTGCATGATTCCAAGTTTCTATCCAATTGAAACTTGAGCGATGAGAAACTCTCCCTATTTGGTAAATTCTTGACATTTCCACAAACAACATAATTAAGAATCAAATCCATTATTGCTAATATAAGAAACATTCTAACATCAATTTTTCATACACGCCATTGCAAGGATAAATATAAAATCCAAATTTATTTTATTGCGGAAAAATTTTGTCCTTACAATGCAATTCAGTGAAAAACTATGCTAATACATCTTTCTTAGCAATCTAATTCTAACTCTAAGTAGTAGCTCAAGAATCTAATCTTCAAGTAATGCGATCGAAATCCATTTCTTCACGGTTAGATTCTGCTCACTTCTTCCCTTAAGCTTCCTCTCTTTTCTTCGATCCTACAAAACATCAATTGTAACCTTATCACATTATGTATTAAGAATCTAGAATAGGAGATTAAAAGAGTTAGTCAATGGATTTTACCTAAAGCAGAGCCATACGTTTTGAATCTCCCATCTCTTAGATCTCTTAGGTAAATAGGGCAGCTTCGTCTCCAATGCCCCTTCTCTTGGCAATAAAAGCAAGTTGACTCTTTTGGAACAGGACATGGAACTACTTCAGACATTGCCTTTCTCTTATGATCAAACTTTTCAATCATAGCATGTCTTTCGTTGTCATTGTCTATATCCATGGAGGTCTTGAAGGCAGATTCACTAATCAACTTTGCTTTTCTATTGCGCCAAACCATTGCTGATTCAGCAGCAATAAGCATATAGGTGAGATCTATAAAGGTCACGTCACAGTTCATCATATAGTACTCTCTTACGAACTCACTATATGAGGTAGGAAGTGACTGAAGAACCCAGTCAACAGCCATCTCCTCACAGACAACGGATCCCAACATTCTTAACCTATCAATTTGTGACTTCATCCCTAGGACGTGTGCACACACCGACTTTCCTTCTTTAAGTTTACTTGCCAAAAGGGCTTGAGTGAGCTTGAACTTTTCAAGCCTTCGAACTTGTGGGTTAGGGAGAATAATTGGAGGAGGTGGAGGAAGTGAAGCATGATTTCTTGTTCCTCGATCGAATCGTGGAATATCATCTTCATGTGGAATGCTTGTTCCACGGGATTTGGGAAGACCATAGTTGTCGAACTTTGACATCTACAAAATGGGAGAAAAAGAATTCAAGTTAGTGGATTGATTGAGTCCTTAGTAAATCACTCAAATGAGATACTAAGGCTAGGACCCAACACAATACGCTATAACCTAGAAAAGGGATGTCGTAATCTAGTTGCAGAATATTTGAAGGTAAGTGAATGACGATTCACTAGTTTCCACCATGAAAGACGAAAAAGAAATTTAAGTTTTAAATCTATGAAAACTCCTAGATCCTTTGAGATTCATTGAACATTTCAATGGCATATTTAAATCTCGATATTCCCCTCTAGTTTGTGACTGGGATGCCGAGGATCACAAAGCGGGTGTGAATAACCATGCAAACTTACATGGTGCCCTCACATGTTACAGTCACCTATTCGATGTGCCGGTAAACCACACACGCTCCACCGAACTATGACAAACATTGAGTCACCCTTTGCTACCTTTGTTTAGAACCATTTAGTGTGCCAGTTAACCACACACGCTCCACTAACGTCTTTGCAAGGGCACAAAGTGTAATTTCATGGAATTGCATCAATTCACTTTTGCCTAAGTAACTAAGATTGGGAATTTTATGAAAACATTTAGTTACTTTTATACTTCATTATACTTATAATGGAAGGTTTCGTCATATCCTACCCGTTCGGCTAACGACCCTCCACTAGTCAAGAGTGCGGTGGGTAAGAGTGGATACCCTTTCAATCGTCATTTTATAGGCAATTTCCTTAAACACCCCTTATAGAACAGCTTCGTGAATGAGGCCTACTAACGGTAAGACTGACTTTTACTCATACATATATATAATGTTAGACTTTTAATGTTATATATAGTATAGGGTGTATTTTACACCTTTTAAAATACTAGGTGGTCAAATTTAACAATTATACTTTTAATTCAATTAAATTGTAAACCTAAACTTTTATGGATTTATTAAACCTCTTTTAATTATACACCTTAATTAATTAATAAAACCATAAGGGTGTGATTTGAACTTTTCAAAACAATACTAGGGTTTTAGAATTTAACATTCCTAAATTAAACTTTTGATCAACTTTTAAATTCCAAAACTTAAGTGCAAGTTTCAAAACATTTCAAAACATTTAGGTTTAGAATTTAAATATACATTAAACTTTTAATCAAAATTTAAATTCCAAAACTTGAGGGCAAGTTTTGAAACCTTTTCAAAACATTAGGGTTTCAACTATTTAAATTGCAAAACTAAACTTTTGAGTTTAAATTTAAACTATAAAACCTAAAGGGGAAAATTTGAAACTTTTCATAACACAATGATCAAATAACATATAATATAAATTAAACAATTAATTTCATCATTATCTATATTTGACCTAATTTCAATTTTTGCAAAATAAGTTACCCAATTAATACAAATAATCAAATCTTTATCATATAAGGAAGTTATTATCTAATCAATTGGTAATTATCTTGTGTTTTGGTAAAGATATTCATTAAGAAACAATAAAATTCGTATTTTATAGGTTTAAAACGAATATGGTAATAATCTATAAGCAAAACAGCAACAAAATCTGAAGTTTCCTCTGTCTGACGCTCTGACTTGCCGAGTAGGGCTGACTCGCCGAGTCCAAGTAGTGACTCGCCGAGTCAGGTCGAACAGTAAGCCAAAATACGATTTTCAGCTACATAATGCATCAATACAATAGAAACCAATCAAGGCTCTGATACCACTGTTGGGTTTTGGTCATAAGAACATCCTATGTGCTCATACAAACCCTAATGCTTGGATCTAGGTTTCTCTATTGTACATGCAATTCATCCAAGACTATAAACCCTAGATCTAGCATATGATAATCAATATAACATATAATTAGGGTTTAGATCATACCTTGATTGTTATGTAGCAATAACAATCTCAAATCCTCCTTGTAATGACTTTAGAAAGCTTAGAGTCACAAATGTCACTCCTCTAATGGTTCACAAACACCAAGAGCAAGAGGATGAAAAGGAGAAGAGAAGGAGGCTGCCCAAAACGTGTGGAAACCCTAGAAGGAAACTTGTCCACGTTTTTGGGGCATAAGAGCTCTATATATAGTGAGGCTATTAGGGTTATCTAACAAGGAAACCCTAATTGGGATGCTTAAGCCCTAAGCAACCCATGGACTCCTTTCCTTAAAGGCCTTGGATGATTTCTAATGGGTTTCCCCATAGAATTCGTCCGACCTTAATATAAGGTAATCCATAGCCCAAATTGCAATTATCTTATAATTACAATTCCAGTCCCTTAAGTTTAATTAATCTCTTTTAGTCACAAACTTAATTCTTATTAATTCTTGACTAATATTAATTAAACAATATGATTTCTCCTTTAATATATTCTTCTCATAATATATTAATAAATCATATTTAATTCTTTCTCTCCATAATTCATTCTATCAAGTTGCTTTGGTGAAAGCAACCCAAAAGGACCATGCACCATCGGGTCAAGTACATACCAAAATAGTTATGGACTTAGACACTAATCCAACAATAACTACCACTAAACACACCACTCCACCTAATTTTTTTTATTTAAATTTAGTTCAAAAATACATTAAAACACAATAAAACATATTTTTTTAAATTAGTTTTTTATTCAATAAAACATATATTTTTTTAAATTAGTTTTTTTATTTAAATTTAATTCACAAACAAAATAAAACATATTTTTTTTAAATTAGTTTTTTATTCAATGAAACAAAGATTACATTAATTTAAAACACACAACATAAAATAAAAAAGATATTAAAAAAAACATAAAAATGCAACCACAAAGAACTTAAACTAGTTTTTAACCGTTATTTTTAATGACTAAATTTTGGGGACTCTCTCAATTTTCGCCAAGCTTTGACGTGTTTAAACGGTGTGTGTTTCGTGTCTTCTTATTTGTGCATGGCCACAACAAATGGGTCGCCTTCATCTACGTTGTTTATATCAAAATTATAAATCCCATTGAATTCAATGCATTTTACCCTCATGTCGCGAAACTTGGAACATATTTCATCAAGATTACGACTTTGGCAACCCATTAAATCAAGGAAAACGTTTCCAGCTTTTACCCAAAAATTAGGAGGTATTTCTGGGTCTTCTGAAACAGCTACTCATGCTAATGCTAAATTCTCTTCTTCATTTTCTGACCAATTCATCATTTTAGGAGCCATTGGCTTTGAGTTTATGAAACAAAAGAAGTGTGTGATTGTCAGAAAGAAAAGAAAAGAATTGTGTGAGTAAAATGAATGAACATGTGTGGTATTTATAGAAGTGGTTTAATGTTGTTTGAAAAGTAAAATTAAAAAAAAGATTTTAAACCTTAAATATGGCCATTACTCTACACCCAATCACATTTTCCGTTTGCGTTTGTTGTCCTGACCACGACTCCTCACGACCACGAACCACCACTTGCCACCGAGATGGTGTGTACGGTCGTGGTTCGGGCCAGATAGACCATGAACTCGTCCGTGGCAACCATACCAGACGGCCTAACAAACTGGGGAAGAAAACAAACAAGTTTCGAATTGGGTCCTTACACTTTTGACGAAATGACACAAATGGTCCAGAGATTCGACATTGGTGTAACAAATTGTGAACAATGGAAATATTTCTCATTTAGTCCCCGCAATTTCGAATGGTTGGCAGAAATTACCCAACTTCAAAATTGGGCTAACAATTCTAAGAAACGGAGACTTTTACGTGTTCAGTCCCTACAGTTTGTGCGAATTTACACTTTATGCCCAGTTTCGCAAATGGGGTAGAGTTTCGCATCTTAAGCTATTTTTGGCGCAACGGGTCCCTACAGAATTCAGAAAGTGATAGTTTTTACCCAGATTTTGGAAAATCTTGCAACTCTCATCCAAAAGTCGAATTTTTTTTTCCAAATTTGAAAATTTTCCGAGGCTTTTTCGTGATTGTTTTTCCATGCAATATTTTCAAGATTTCATTTTTGGCACACATCAAGGGGGAGTTATGTGAAGATTAATCCTCAGACGCTTCTCACTCTTAATGGGTTTTATAATAATTTTTTATTATAAAAAGGGGGAGAATGAAGAGTGGGTATTCGAAGCTTTGGGTATTCATTTGCGGATTTGAAGACCGGTATCATTTCGAGTGGGAGTTTGGTCTTGATCGTGTGAGCTCGTTGGATATTGAAGCCATGACATTAGTTTTAGAGAGAGAATTTAGCAAACTCATTTGTACTCTTTCTAACCAAACTAATGAGAGCTTAAAAAGATTTATTTACTTCTTGTGTTCATGATTTGTATGATGATTCACTAGATCTTTTTTATTCCGCACATGCCATCATAATTAACACCACTACAAATTCCATTTTCACAAGTAAGTAACAACCTATCTACTTTGTAAAGACATAGTATAATTGCTTCAACTAAATAAAGAACAGATGCTGATCTCTTGAGAAGTAATAGCTTTAAATAAATGGAAACCTATAACAAATTTCTACACCTTTTTTCAAGAAGTGTTATAATCTTCGATTTGGTAACTAAAATCATTGAGCATAATCTCAATATAGACCTAATAGTATGATACTAGAAGATGTTTAAACATCCATGAATGCACTGTGATTTTAGAGAAAATTGTTGCTGCCATAGAATTACTCAACTGTATTTTTTACTGCATCTCAGGTTTGTTCCTAGCAGAGGGTCTGAATTGTGTTGAGGTGTAGTTCATTGACGTCAATTATTTTCTTAAACCAACTACCCATTTCAAGTTTGTTGGTGTTTAAGTTTGAAACAAGTAATTGATTTTCTCAAGATTCTTGATTTTTTGTTTTATTCTTTCACATCAATTTTTGTTTCCTAGCAACCTTACTAAGTGAAATTAAGTTGATTTGAACTTTCTTATCTTGGTTTCTTAAGTTGTAGTTGGTGTTGGGGGTAATCAACTTATGAAATCCATTTAACATTTGTTCATGGACTACAAACATACATGAAGGTAATCCATCAATTCTCATTAATAAACTTTGCTGCCTTTGAATATTGATTGTTGTAATCAAATTGAATTTTGTTTTTCCAAACTCTTTATTCATTGGAATTGTTTGTTAAAACATGACATTGTGTGTGTTCTAATCCATTAAAGAGAAATGTAGTTCAGTCCATAGGCAACATTGTATAACCTTTAAAGCACAAACCGTAATAAAAACCAAAATGGTTGGTTGCATTTGTTTTCATTATCCATGCAAACTTTGGGCTTATTGTGAGGCACAAGAAACCCAAAAGTTTACTGTTCTTCCAGGGGTATTTTTCTCATTATACTTGAATCTTTTGGTTGTGTTTACAATCTTAGAATTACTCAAGGGAAGCACTAATACATAAGTTACAATGACAGATTACCCAAAGGCACATGCATATCTATACTCTCTTTCGCCATTACAAACAAGTATGTTAACACTAAGCAATTAATATGTATTTCCTAAACTATAATCACACATTAGATGATGAGTTATAACAAAAAAAAATTAAGTCATTATTTAAGTTTTTGAATGAATCCAATTATTTAAACGAGTTATATAACCAACATTAACATTTTTGGATTTTTACCTTTTTGTTTTTGTTTAATGACTGCAAAATTGAATTTAAAAAATAAAGGATTAGGAACTAATTTATTGGGTTTGTTTTATGCATTTGGCCGAGTATCTTTATGATATTGTTAGGATTGATTTTTGAATTTTTTGTTATTTATTTCAGGTATTGATGTAGTTTTGGGTGTTTTGTCCGATTTGATTTAGCTCGGTTATATAGTTTGCCATTAGGTGAATGCATATTCACATCCAAACAAGCTACAAGGACGTTCTGCAATGATTCATCAACGAAATTGAATAATATTTCATAAAATAATACCCACTTTAACAAAGTAACTAGACGAATTCTCGCGCGTTGCGCGGCGCAAGTTAAAAATATATTGTTAGAATATTCAAAAATATGTGTTTATAATGATTATGTTATTGACATTAATTTTGACATAATATTTTTACATTTATATATATATATATATATATATATATATATATATATATATATATATATATATATATATATATATATAGTCTCAACTATTCTGAACAATAATATTTAGTGACATCAACCCACCTTCCTCGTTAACAGAATTAAATATAAATATCTATTTAGTATTATTTTTAACAATTGTTATGATTGATTAATTTAAATTTTTACTTATGCAATTTTTTTTAATTTCAATAATGTTGTTAATTTAAAATACAATTTATTTGTAGCTAACGTTTTGTAATTTATAATTTGATGTTATTATCATTTAAAATTATTGTTCATTAATTTTAAACCACTTATTATTATTAATAAGTTAAAGAAGACTTTTAAGAAACACTTCATATTATTATTTAAATATGAAACATATACTAAATACTTATTGTCCATGATTTTTATAATTTGATTTTATTATTTATAACTATTGTTTGTTAATTTTAAAACCACTTATTATTATTAATAAGTTAAAGAATACTTTTAAAAAGCACTTATTATTATACTTAAAATATTAAATATATACTAAAATATAAAGTGATACGATAGACAATTTGCATTTTAAAAGAAACTTACATGAATAATATGGATAATATGACATATCCATGATTTTTAATTAATTATTTTTTGAAGCAACACAAACATACAAACATATATACAATATTTAATTAAATATTATCTATATCACATTCTATAACATATGATCGATAACATTAATCTAATCTAATCTAATTTACATTAAAATTCCAACCACAACATACAATGATTGCCTTAAAATAATACTTAAACCAAGAAAAAAAGAATTAGTATATAACAAACTTACAAATCAAAACTTTAACATAATAACATGACTTGAAAAATGGTCCAAAGCCCTCAAACCAACACAAAAACCTTTAGACTTGTTTTCTTTGTGAATTTTATATGTGATTGGTATTTGTGTGTCTACACAAAGAGATTAGCCTTTTATAGTAGACTACCCATTAATTGCTTATTAATCATATTATATAGGTTATAAAACCCTTTGAATGGTAAATCATTATTAAGAGACTTTTGAGTGGTATTCATTAAAATAAGAGGTTTCAAATGAATATGGTTTACGTAAAATGCATGGGAGTTTCAAATAAATGTGGTGAAAGGAAAATTGCTTCCTTTATAAGTATATAAAGATAAAGATGTTTTTTTCCTATCCCATTTGTGATATATTTGATTTTTGTCATATCCGCTACAATGTTTTCTTTCAACTTCCTACTTTTTTTTATTAATATTTAAGTTTCTAATATTCATTTAACTGTTTCTAATAGAGCAAATAACAAAAGTTGTTCAGCAACAGTTCTTTTTGGAATTGGAATTCAATTCGATTCCTATCCCAGACTTTGTCGCAAATTATTTTGGAATTAAATTCAATTGGAATTCATAGCAATCTTCGACTGATGGATTTCAACATCCCATCCTAAACCAATGAAAGTTCACTTTCCAGCATATCCTCTCTGTTAAAAAAATAATACTCAAATACCCTTCTAACCCTACAATTTCACTACTCAAATGCATATTTTTTAAAGTTGCAAGTACTCCTTAGTTGTTAGATTTTTGAAAATGATGATTTTACCCTTTTATATGTTTTAACATCTTTTTATCAAAGTAACAATATTATTAAACATAATGGAGTCACCTCTTGACTTTTCAATTAAATTGTTGGTATTGTAGCCCAACTTTCGGAATAAAGGTAACAAATTTACGAATGTAAAGTTACATATATGTAGCTTTAATCAAGTAAAAAATAATTCTCCTCATGGCTTCTGTGCAGATATATAGCACGGTATGCTCCATGGTCGGAGCATATACATTCAAGTCATTACAGACGAGGTGAATTTTATATTTTTAGAATTAAAATTTAAGTCATCTGTATGTTTATTTTTCCATTATTTTGCAGGTTAAGCATATGGTACACAAGGGATCATGAGTAATGATCATAGGAGTTCACATTTATTACACTTCTATGAGAAATTACCAATTGTTGTTTCAAAAACTATGTTTGCTCATTTCCAACAAGAAACAGAAAAAGATAGGAATTTACATAAACATGGGGAACAAGTGGAGGAATGGAAACCAATTGTCGATCCTATTCATGTCAAAGGACAAGCTTTCAAAACTTTTAGAACTAATATTCTTTGAAAACCTCTTTCATTTATAGTAATGAAATTAAGAAATAACATTGTATAGGCGAATTGACGAGAATAGCAATGTACTTTACTGTCGCTACCTTTTCAGGCAATGTACTATACTTTCACAGAAAAGTGATACCTTCCAACCCCCCCCCCCCCCCCCCCCAAAGGGGGAACACCTTTCTAGTTATTCTTAAAATTGTCCTTATTTAGAGTAGCAATCGTGTAAACCTCCAAGTAAGTACACATAAATATTTTCATTAATGGCTGAAAAGTCTTCAAGCTTCTAAATGTTTACAATTTTGCCTACAAACAGAAAATTTATAAATTATCCAAGTTTGTTATTAAGATAATACAAGAAAAGGATATATATATATATATATATATATATATATATATATATATATATCTTATAATAGAAGCATTTTTCTAAGCATCACATTGATTTGAAACTCCTTTGTCTTTTCATATTTTCGAATGACTATATTTCTAAGCACCACATTGATTTGAAACTCCTTTATCTTTTCATATTCTCAAATGACTTTTCAAATGTCTTCTAAGTAATTGATTTAGCATTAAACACTAAACATGATATATAAACTCTTACATGTAAGAAGGATGTCATAAGAAAATGAAAAGAAAAAATTTCAATAGCCACAATTCTTTTACACATATTTGCAGTGATGGAGTTCCTAAAAGAGCTCTACAAGTCAAGGTTGTGGATGAATGTATCATTTTTCTTACTCATAGTTTGATCGTGTTATATGAGACCATTCAAAATCATATGTTTAGAGATATTTTGTTTTCTCAAACCACATTGAATTGAAACCTACATTACTTTTTATATTCCTTAATTAATAACATTTATAATATTTATAAATTTCCAATAATTTTTTGCATTCTCTTATTATATATGTAGTTATATTAGTACATTTTTCTTACAAAAAGTCGTCATTTGGTTGAAGATATTGCGATTCAAAATTTTTCATATAGTTGAAGCATTCACGATCCAAATATGATGATTTGAAGAAATGGGTTATGTCACATCGATGGTAATTGTAATATGATTTTTTCTTTCAACCAAAACAAATGAAGCTTTTCTATTCTTTCTTTATATTCAGTTTCTCATTTGATATTTATATGTGATTTGTGTGTATTACTCAATCTTGAATGTGACTCTCCAAACATCAATGTTTTGCTTGGAATATCTTTCTGATTCTTCTTTTTCAAGAAAAACATTTTGATTGTAGGTTAGTGAAGAATTGTCATCAAGTTTCTATGGTTGAATGGTGTTAAATAAAGAAAGAAGATTCAGAAAACGGATATAGGATTTTTTTTTTGTTTGAGTAAAGTAGACGAATGTTAATTTTTTCTTTTGATTTAAACGAATATTTTTTTAACATTTTTTTTATATATTCAACCACCCAATGTTCTTATTTATTTGATTGTAGTTTTTCTATTTTTATTATGTTTATTTTCTATTTTTTTTTGTTAGGTTATCCTACACAACATATTTACAAGACAATATTTAAAAGATAACATAGTATTTAACATTTGATATGTAATTATGATGACTTATCATGATATGTTATTCATATGAAAGTAATTTATCTGTATTACTATGTAAAGAATTACATATGACATTTACGAAAATATATATTTACGAAAATTTATAACATACATAGGTGCATATATATATATATATATATATATATATATATATATATATATATATGCACCTATGTATGTTATATATTTATAATTAAATATCTTTCTGTTTAATAATTGAATGGATTAAAATGATGCATCAAAACCTATTATTTAGACGAATAATAATAATAATAATAATAATAATAATAATAATAATAATAATCATATCATATCATATTATACTATAAACATTCATTTGAAACTCCCATGCATTTTTCCTTTCACCACATTCATTTGAAATTCTCATGACTTTTCAATTGCTTTCTAATAATGATTATAAGTTGATTAATAAGGTTAAATAAATATCTAACCTAAAGTGTAATTATACATAAATAAATTTCAATACTAAAAAATATCTTTACTTCTACATATAAAGTTATGTTTTTTAACTTTTAACATATTATACTTAATTTATTAATTTTAATATATTGTTGGATGTAAACCATTATCATTTTAAAGCTATAAATTTTGAACAATTTGTATAAAATACTTAAATTATTAATTTAAATATCATATTAATTGGTCAACTTAAATATAAATTTTAGTTTAACTTAAACAGCCCAAAAAAATATTTTGTAAATAATTAAAAGTGATAAATCGTAATGTTTTTCTAATAATGATTATAATTTGGTTAATAAGGTTAAATAAATATCAAACCTAAAGTGTAAGCATAAATAAACTAAATTTCAATATTAAAATAATATCTTTACTTCTACTTATAAAGTTATGACTTTAACTTTTAACATATTATACTTAATTTATTAAATTTAATATGTTATTGTATGTAAACCATTATCAGTTTAAAGTTACAACTTTTGAACAGTTTGGACAAAATACTTAAATTGTTAATTTAAATATAACGTTACAGTGTCAACTTAAATATAAATTTCAGTTCCACTTAAAAAACTCAATGAATATTTTGTGAATAGTTAAAGTGATAAATTGTAGTGCAAAATGAAAAAACTACATTGTAATCTCAATTTAACCAAAATATTTCCTAAAGATATTTTTCTAATCATTAAAAGTTTTCAAATATGTAGCTTAAAATAACTTATAATAACAATTGTTAAAAATAACTCTATATAAATGATTATATTGTTACCTTTAAAATAAAAAAAAAAACAATATTTGATGATTTAAATAATTATAATGATTGAAATTAAAACATTAAACAAATAAATTTTAAAAAATTAATTAACAATAACAACAACTATAAATAACATTAAACCATATATTATATTTAATTTTATTCATGAGTAACTTGCAGGTAGAAGTAATTCAAACGATTGAAATTATGTAATTATAATAGATGTATATATTATCATATAATTAAAAATAGTCAATATATTATATCAATTTAGTATACAAATTATTATATCAAATTTAACAACAATGTTATTGTTATATTTAAAATACATATATTTGTAAAATTTTTAACTATATAGGTCTTTCTGCGCAACGTGCATGCATTCGCCTAGTAATAATTATAAAGGAAGCATTTTTCCTTTCATCACATTCATTTGAAACTCCCATGCATTTTTCCTTTCACCACATTCATTTGAAACTCCCATGAATTTTCAATTTCTTTGTTATAATGTTTATAAGTTGGTTACTAAGGTTAAATAAATATCAAACCTAAAGTGTAATCATATATAAACTAAATTTTAATTTTAAAATAATATATTTACTCTTACTTATAAAGTTATGTTTTTTTAACTTTTAACATATTTTATATATAATTTATTAGTTTTAATATATTGTTCGATGCAAACCTTTATCATTTTAAAGATATAATTTTGGAATAATTTGTATAAAATACTTATATTAATTTAAATATAACATTACAGGTCAACTTAAATATAAATTTTAGTTTAACTTAAACAACCTAAAAATATATTTTGTAAATAGTTAAAAGTGAAAAAATATAGTGTCTTTCTAATAATGATTATAAGTTGGTTAATAAGGTTAAATAAATATCGAACATAAAGTGTAATCATAAATAAATTAAATTTCAATTTTAAAATAATATATTTACTTCTACTTATAAAGTCATGTCTTTAACTTTTAACATATTATACTTAATTTATTAGATTTAAAAAGTTGTTGTATGTAAACAATTATCAGTTTAAAGCTACAACTTTTGAACAGTTTGGACAAAATATTTAAATTGTTAATTTAAATATAACATTACAGTGTCAACTTAAATATAAAATTCAGTTCCACCTAAAAACCCAAAGAATATTTTGTAAATAGTTAAAAGTGATAAATTATAGTGATAAATTCAAAAACTAAATTGTAATGTCAATTTAACTAAAATATTTCCTAAAGGTATTTTATAATCGTTAAAAGTTTTCAAATAAGTAGCTTAAAATAACTTACAATAACAATAGTTAAAAATAACTCTATATAAATGATTATATTGTTACCTTTAAAATCAAAAAACAATGTTTGTTGTTTTAAATAATTACAATGATAGAAATTCAAAACGATTTAGATTATACAATTATAATAGATGTATATATTATCATATAGTTCAAATAATCAATATATTATATCAATTTAGTATACGACTTATTATATCAAATTTAACAACAACGTTATTCTTATTTAAAAAAAACATATATTTGAAAAAACTTCAACTATATAGGTGTTTCTACGCAACGCACGGACATTCGCCTAGTAATAATAATAAATACACATTTCCAAGTACCGCATTCATTTGAAACTCACACTATAACTCAATAGTTTTCTAATTTATGTATATTTATTAGTTACAACTAAATAGTTTTTAACTTATGATTATTAATTAGTTATCACTAATAACTTTTTATTTTCCTTTCTTTTATAAGGTTGTAAAGTTTTGCTCATTAAAAACATTAATGTATTTGAAGAGATTTGTGATTTAAATATGAAGAGTTAATAAAAATGTTATAATAGAAATTTTAGTGTTTTTATGCTATTAAAAGTTATAGTGTTTATTTTTCATATTTTTTATTATTCGTTGTGTGTGTGTGTGTGTGTGTGTGTGTGTGTGTATATATATATACAAATGTTATAATATATGTTTTTGTATTTTTATGTTACTAAAAGTTGTAGTTCATTTTTGTTCATACATTTTTGTTGGGTAAAAAGTTATTCGTGTATGACTTTGTAAATGGTTTGACTTTTGTAGACCCACTTGCATGTGGTGCATTAGCCTTGTGACATGAGATAGAGAGTGAGAGAGAGACATGTAAACACCTCTATATAAGGTGGGTTTATTCCACATGTAAAGGTGTGCTTGAGAGATGTAAAATCGAGTGTGTAAGTGTGTGTTATTTATGTAGATTTAGATCTAGATCCATTTTTGTAACACCATACATAATCGAATGCATCTCTTAAATACCGAAATCACCATGTTCATTGTGCGTTCTTTAATTCCGCATGCCAAACCAATGTTCATAATTCACATCAATTTTGTTACCCGATATATATATATATATATATATATATATATATATATATATATATATATATATATAGATTATCATACGTTTGATATATAATTTACACAATTTTAAATGGTTTATAAAATATTATAACCGGATATCTGAAAATTCAGATATCCAAAATTTCGGATAGTTGATTTTTGGTATTCGATTCCGTATCCGAAAACTTGAAATTATGTTAAAATTTGAAAGACGTATGATGTTTTTAAATTAGAAAGACACGTTTTTAAATTGAAAATGCATATGAAGTAATATAGGTATTTAATTAAGGGGTATTATGAACATGTTTTAGATACTAACATTCATATCATAAGACATATGTGACTAAAATTAAAAATAATGTATAAAACAAAATCAAAATTTTCGGATATCGGATATCCGAATTATCCGAAAATCCTGAAAAATACTATCCAATACCGATTCCAAAAAATTGAATATCCAAAATTTAGGATATCGGATTTTTTGGATAATTTGGATTCGGAATTTCGGAATTTCGAATACGGATATTTTTGAACACCCCTTCTAAAAACTATATGTATTGATATATAATAATTCAACAAAAAGAATTACTCCAACAAAAAAATTAAAAGAAAATCAACTAAAATAAATTAAAAATCCAATAAAACAATATTTATTAATACGTATACAGATTGAGTTCTTGATAGTATTCTTGCGATTGTTTTGTGTTCCTTGAACTTTTCAAATAAAACTCGAGAATTAGAAATGACAACTATGAGCATGAAGCTTTTAAAACTAGATGCAGATCAAACCATAGAAGGATCTCCATATTGTAATTCAGGTTAGATGTTTTGGTCTATACGTTTAGTTTTCTTAGGTTATCAGTTCCGTAAGTAATAATTAAAGATATATTCTATGAACAATCACAATCCCACACACATAACCACATAAGCAACCGAATGTTTAGATTTGTTAACGATTGTTGTTCAATTGGATTTTCAGTTTTGGTTCACTTTGAGAAACTGTAGAAAGCGATGGTGGTGAGAGTAACTGTGATATGCATTCCGGTCAAGAGCAACGCACCCTTCCGATATTTGAAATTTTTGAAAAGTTGAGCAACAAAGTGAAGGTATAATTTACAAATCCATTGGTTCTCTTGTAATTTTATCCTTTTAGATAATTTCTAGAATTCTTATTTAGAAAATTCTACATTTGTTTTGTTTCAGAATCTGAGATAAGAACATATTGCATTATGCAATGAAGTGAAAAACATAACATCAAATTCTTTTCCGGGCTCTGAAGTTTTTACTGCTCTTCAGAATCTTGGTATCTTCTCTAATTTCACTTTCAATATGTTCTTGGTTCTATTTTTTAGTGTACATAATTTAATTGGTTATCATCATGTTGTTTCTCTAAGGCGAGGAACATGAGACCTTAAAGTAGAAGTATCAAGAAGAGTGCCAAACCTTGAATAACAGATTCCACCTAGAATGCTCAGACATAAGAAGACTCTACAGTAAAGTGATTGAACTCAAAGGAAACATCCAGGTCTTCTGTACATATAGACCCCTAAACCTGGATGAGGTAGCAAAAGGCTCAACTTTCAGTGGTTGAATATTATATAAATACTATATATTAAAAACTATATATAATTATATATAATAATTCAATTAAAAAGAATTACTTCGACAATTTTTTTTAAAAAAATAGCTAAAATAAATTAATAATCAAATAAAAAATTATTTAGTATATGAAGAAAATAATAAATTAAAAGTAATAATCCAATAAAAAAATAATATAAAAAAATATTATATATTAAAAACTAGATGTATTGATATATAATAATTCAATAATCTAATAAAACAATATTGAATTATTATATACCAATAATTTAACATTTATTATGAAATAAATATTATTTATTAAACACTATATATTGATATATAATAATTCAATAAAAAAGAATTACTCCGACAAAAAAATTAAAAAAAATTAACTGAAATAAATTAATAATCCAATAAAAAATTATTTATTATATAAAAAAATTATAAGTAATAATCGAATAAAAACAATTTTAAAAAAATTAAAAAAAAACTTACTAAAAACATTAATAATACAATGATATAATCTTTATTATGATACAAATATTATATATTAAAAACTAGGGGTGTTCATAACCGGGTATCCAAAAATTCGGATATCCAAATTTTCGGATAGTTTATTTTGGTATCTAATTATGTATCTGAAATTTTGAAATTTTGTTAAAATTTGAAAGACATATGAAGTTTTTAAATTAGAAATACATGTTTTTAAATTAGAAAGGCATATGAAGTAATATAGGTATTTAATTAAAGGTTGTTATGAACTTTTTTAGTTACTAACATTCATATCATAAGACATATGTTACTAAAATAACAAATAATGTATGAACCATAATGAAATTTTTCGGATATCGGATATTTTTGAACACTCCTACTAAAAACTATTTGTATTGATATATAATAATTCAATAAAAAGAATTACTCCAACAAAAAAAATTAAAAAAAATCAAATCAAATAAATTAAAAAACCAATAAAACAATATTTATTAATACGTATATGGATCGAGTTCTTGACAGTATTCGTGCGATTAGTTCATGTTCCTTGAACTTTTCAGATAAAACTGGAGAGTTACAAAACGACAACCATGAGCATGAAGCTTTTAAAACTAAATCCAGATCAAACCATAGAAGGATCTCCATATTGTAATTCAGGTTACATGTTTTTGTCTATATGTTTAGTATTCTTAGGTTATCAGTTCCGTAAGTAATAATTGAAGATATATTCAATGAACAATCACAATCTCTCACACATAACCACACAAGGAACCGGATGTTTGGATTTATTAACAATTGTTGTTTAATTGGATTTTCTGCTTTGGTTCATTTTTGAAAAACTCTAGAAACCAATGGTGGTGAGAGTAACAGTGATATGCATTCCGGTCAAGAGCATCTCACCCTTCCAATATTTCAAAATTTTGAAAAGTTGAGCAACAAAGTGAAGGTATAAGTTACAAATTCTTTGTTTCTCTTGTAATTTTATCCTTTTAGATAATTTCCAACATTCTTATTTAGAAATTTTCTGCATTTGTTTTGTTTCGAAATCTGAGACAAGAACATATATGCATTATGCAACGAAGTGAAAAACATAACATCATATTCTTTTCCTGGCTCTAAAGTTTTTACTACTCTTCTGAATCTTGGTATCTTCCCTAATTTCACTTTCAATTTGTTCTTCATTCTATTTTTTAGTGTACATAATTTGATCGGTTATCATCATGTTGTTTCTCTAAGGCGAGGAACATGAAATCTTAAAGGAGAAGTATGAAGAAAAGTGTCAAACCTTGAAGAAAAGATTCCACCTAGAATGCTCAGAGAGAAGAAGACTCTACAATGAAGTGATTGAACTCAAAGGAAACTTTCTGGTGTTTTGTAGATGAAGACCCCAAAATTAGCATGAGGTTGCAAAAGGCTGAACTTTTCAGTGGTTGAATATTATATAAATATTATATATTAAAACTATATCTATTGATATATATATATATATATATATATATATATATATATATATATATTCAATAAAACAATTACTTCGACAAAAAAAATTTAAAAAAAAAAGAATTAGCTAAAATAAATTAATAATCAAATAAAACATTATTTAGTATATGAAGCAAATAATAAATTTAAAGTAATAATCCAATAAAAATAATATAAAAAAATATTATATATTAACTATATGTATTGATATATAATAATTCAGTAATTTAATAAAACAATATTGAATTATTATATGTCAATAATATAATATTTATTATGATATAAATATATTTATTAAACACTATATATATTGATATAAAATAACTCAATAAAAAAGAATTACTTCGACAATTTTTTTTAAAAGAAATTAACTTAAATCATTTAATAACCCAATAAAAAGTTATTTATTATATAACGGAAATAATAAATTATAAGTAATAAGAGAATAAAAACAATTTTTAAAACATAATTAAAAAGATTAACTAAAAGAAATTAATAATTCAATAATATAATATTTCTTATGATATAAATATTATATATTAAAAACTAAGGTTGATCATAACCGGATATCCGAAAATTCGGATATACGAATTTCGGATAATTGATTTTTAGCATCCGATTCTGTATCCGCAATTTCGGATTTCCAAAATCCTGATATCGGAAATTTTGGAAAGGGAATTGAATATCGGAAAATCTGAAATTTTGTTAAAATTTGAAAGACATGTGAAGTTTTTAAATTAGAAAGACATATTTTTAAATTAGAAAAGTCATATGAAGTAATATAGGTATTTAATTAAGGGGTAGTATGAACATGTTTTAGTTACTAACAATCATATCATAAGATATATATGACTAAAATAACAAATAATATATAAACCAGATTAAATTTTCCGGATATAGGAAATCGGAATTATCCGAAAAATATGAGAAACACTATCCAATTTCGACTCTGAAAAATCTGATATCCTAAATTTCACATCTGAAATTTAGGATATCCGATTTTTCCGATAATTCGGATTCGGAATTTCGGATAGGAATTTCCGACACGGATATTTTTGAACACCCTACAAAAAACTATATGTATTGATATATAATAAATTAATAAAAATAATTACTTCAACAAAAAAAATTTAAAAAAATTAACTAAAATAAATAAAAAATCCAATAAAAGCATATTTATTAATACGTATATGGATCGAGTTCTTGACAGTATTCTTGCGATTGGTTTGTGTTCCTTGAACTTTTCAGATAAAACTCGAGAATTAGAAAGGACAACTATGAGCATGAAGCTTTTAAAACTGGATCCATATCAAACCATAGAAGGATCTCCATATTGTAATTCATATTCGAAGTTTTGGTCTATACGTTTAGTTTTCTTAAGTTACCAGTTTCCTAAGTAATAACTGAAGATATTGTCTAGGAACAATCGCAACCCCTCACCCATAACCACATAAGCAACCAGATGTTTAGATTTGTTAAGAATTGTTGTTCATCTAGATTTTCAGTTTTGGTTTTCTTTGAGAAACTGTAGAAAGCGATGGTGGTGAATGTAACAACGATATGCATTCCGATCAAGAGCAGCACACCCTTCAAATATTTGAAAATTTCGAAAAGTTGAGCAACAAAGTGAAGGTATAAGTTACAAATCCTTTGTTTCTCTTGTAATTTTATCCTTTTAGATAATTTCCAACATTCTTATTTAGAAAATTATGCATTTGTTTTGATTCAGAATCTGAGACAAGAACAGAACATATATGCATTATGCAATGAGTGAAAAACATAACATCATATTCTTTTCCTAGCTCTGAAGTTTTTACCGCTCTTCAGAATCTTGGTATCTTCCCAAACTACACTTTCAATTTGTTCTTGGTTCTATGTTTTAGTGTTCATAATTTAATTGGTTATCATCATGTTGTGGCTCTAAGGCGAGGAACACGAGGCCTTGAAGAAAAAGTATAAACAAGAGTGTCAAACCTTGAAGAACAGATTCCACCTAGAAAGCTCAGAGAGAGGAAGACTCTATGATGAAGTGACTGAACTCAAAGGAAACGCTTGGGTGCTCTAAAGAGGTAGACCCATAAACCAGGATAAGGTTGCAAAAGACTTAACTTTCAGGGGTTGAATATTATATAAATATTTTATATTGAAAACTATATGTATTGATATATAAGAATTTAATAAAAAAGACTTACTTCGACAATTATTTTTAAAAGAAATTTACTGAAATAATTTAATAACCCAATAAAAAGTTATTTATTATATAACGGAAACAATAAATTATAAGTAATAGTAGAATAAAACAATTTTTAAAAAAATAATTAAAAAGATTAACTAAAAGAAATTAATAATTCAATAATATAATATTTATTATGATATAAATATTATATATTAAAAACTAAGGTTGATCATAACCGGATATACGAATTTCGGATAATTGATTTTTAGCATCTGATTCTGTATCCGCAATTTCGGATTTCCAAAATTCTGATATCGGAAATTTCGGAAAGGGAATCGAATATCGGAAAATTTGAAATTTTGTTAAAATTTGAAAGACATGTGAAGTTTTTAAATTAGAAAGACATATTTTTAAATTAGAAAGTGATCTGAAGTAATATAAGTATTTAATTAAGGGGAAGTATGAACATGTTTTATTTACCAACATTCATATCATAAGACATATATGACTAAAATAACAAATAATATATAAACCATATTAAATTTTTCGGATATAGGAAATCGGAATTATCCGAAAAGTGTTAGAAACACTATCCAATTCCAACTCTGAAAAATCTGATATCCTAAATTTCATATCTTAAATTTAGGATATCCGATTTTTCCGATAATTCGGATTCGGAATTTCGGATAGGAATTTCCGATACGGATATTTTTGAACACCCTACAAAAAACTATATGTATTAAAATATAATAAATTAATAAAAATAATTACTCCAACATAAAAAATTTAAAAAAATTAACTAAAATAAATATAAAATCCAATAAAAGAATATTTATTAATACGTATATGGATCGAGTTCTTGACAGTCTTCTTGCGATTGGTTTGTTATCCTTGAACTTTTCAGATAAAACTCGAGAATTAGAAACGACAACCATGAGCACGAAGCTTTTAAAACTTGATCCAGATCAAACCATAGAAGGATCTCCATATTGTAATTCATATTAGACGTTTTGGTCTATACGTTTAGTTTTCTTAAGTTACTCATTTCCTAAGTAATAACTGAAGATATTGTCTAGGAACAATCGCAACCCCTCACCCATAACCACATAAGCAACCAGATGTTTAGGTTTGTTAAGAATTGTTGTTCATCTAGATTTTCAGTTTTGGTTTTCTTTGAGAAACTGTAGAAAGCGATGGTGGTGAGAGTAACAACGATATGCATTCCGATCAAGAGCAGCACACCCTTCAAATATTTGAAAATTTCGAAAATTTGAGCAACAAAGTGAAGGTATAAGTTACAAATCCTTTGTTTCTCTTGTAATTTTATCCTTTTAAATAATTTCCAACATTCTTATTTAGAAAATTATGCATTTGTTTTGATTCAGAATTTTAGACAAGAACATAACATATATGCATTATGCAATGAGTGAAAAACAAAACATCATATTCTTTTCCTAGCTCTGAAGTTTTTACCGCTATTCAGAATCTTGGTATCTTCCCAAATTACACTTTCAAATTGTTCTTGGTTCTATTTTTTAGCGTACATAATCTAATTGGTTATCATCATGTTGTGGCTCTAAGGCGAGGAACACGAGGCCTTGAAGAAAAAGTATAAACAAGAGTGTCAAACCTTGAAGAACAGATTCCACCTAGAAAGCTCAGAGAGAGGAAGACTCTATGATGAAGTGACTGAACTCAAAGGAAACGCTTGGGTGCTCTAAAGAGGTAGACCCATAAACCAGGATAAGGTTGCAAAAGGCTTAACTTTCAGGTGTTGAATATTATATAAATATTTTATATTGAAAACTATATGTATTGATATATAATAATTTAATAAAAAAGAATTACTTCGATAATTATTTTTAAAAGAAATTAACTGAAATAATTTAATAACCCAATAAAAAGTTATTTATTATATAACGGAAATAATAAATTATAAGTAATAGTAGAATAAAAACAATTTTTAAAAAAATAATTAAAAAGATTAACTAAAAAAATTAATAATTCAATAATATAATATTTATTATGATATAAATATTATATATTAAAAACTAAGGTTGATCATAACCGGATATCCGAAAATTCGGATATACGAATTTCGGATAATTGATTTTTAAAATCCAATTCTGTATCCGCAATTTCGGATTTCCAAAATTCTGATATCGGAAATTTCAGAAAGGGAATCGAATATCGGAAATTTTGAAATTTTGTTAAAATTTGAAAGACATGTGAAGTTTTTAAATTAGAAAGACATATTTTTAAATTATAAAGTCATATGAAGTAATATAGGTATTTAATTCAGCGGAAGTATGAACATGTTTTAGTTACTAACATTCATATCATAAGACATATATGACTAAAATAAAAAATAATATATAAACCAGATTAAATTTTTCGGATATAGGAAATCGGAATTATCCGAAAAATGTGAGAAACACTATCCAATTCCGACTCTGAAAAATCTGATATCCTAAATTTCGTATCTTAAACTTAGGATATCCGATTTTTCCGATAATTCGGATTCGGAATTTCAGATAGGATTTCCGATACGGATATTTTTGAACACCCTACAAAAAACTATATGTATTGAAATATAATAAATTAATAAAAATAATTACTCCAACATAAAAAATTTAAAAAAATTAACTAAGATAAATATAAAATCCAATATAAGAATATTTATTAATACGTATATGGATCGAGTTCTTGACAGTATTCTTGCGATTGGTTTGTGTTCCTTGAACTTTTCAGATAAAACTCGAGAATTAGAAACGACAACTATGAGCACGAAGCTTTTAAAACTGGATCCATATCAAACCATAGAAGGATCTCCATATTGTAATTCATATTCGATGTTTTGGTCTATACGTTTAGTTTTCTTAAGTTACCAGTTTCCTAAGTAATAACTGAAGATATTTTCTATGAACAATCGCAACCCCTCACACATAACCACATAAGCAACCAGATGTTTAGATTTGTTAAGAATTGTTGTTCATCTAGATTTTCAGTTTTGGTTTTCTTTGAGAAACTGTAGAAAGCGATGGTGGTGAGAGTAACAACGATATGCATTCCGATCAAGAGCAGCACACCCTTCAAATATTTGAAAATTTCGAAAATTTGAGCAACAAAGTGAAGGTATAAGTTACAAATCCTTTGTTTCTCTTGTAATTTTATCCTTTTAAATAATTTCCAACATTCTTATTTAGAAAATTATGCATTTGTTTTGATTCAGAATTTTAGACAAGAACATAACATATATGCATTATGCAATGAGTGAAAAACAAAACATCATATTCTTTTCCTAGCTCTGAAGTTTTTACTGCTATTCAGAATCTTGGTATCTTCCCAAATTACACTTTCAAATTGTTCTTGGTTCTATTTTTTAGCGTACATAATCTAATTGGTTATCATCATGTTGTGGCTCTAAGGCGAGGAACACGAGGCCTTGAAGAAAAAGTATAAACAAGAGTGTCAAACCTTGAAGAACAGATTCCACCTAGAAAGCTCAGAGAGAGGAAGACTCTATGATGAAGTGACTGAACTCAAAGGAAACGCTTGGGTGCTCTAGAGAGGTAGACCCATAAACCAGGATAAGGTTGCAAAAGGCTTAACTTTCAGGGGTTGAATATTATATAAATATTTTATATTGAAAACTATATGTATTGATATATAATAATTTAATAAAAAAGAATTACTTCGATAATTATTTTTAAAAGAAATTAACTGAAATAATTTAATAACCCAATAAAAAGTTATTTATTATATAACGGAAATAATAAATTATAAGTAATAGTAGAATAAAAACAATTTTTAAAAAAATAATTAAAAAGATTAACTAAAAAAATTAATAATTCAATAATATAATATTTATTATGATATAAATATTATATATTAAAAACTAAGGTTGATCATAACCGGATATCCGAAAATTCGGATATACGAATTTCGGATAATTGATTTTTAAAATCCAATTCTGTATCCGCAATTTCGGATTTCCAAAATTCTGATATCGGAAATTTCAGAAAGGGAATCGAATATCGGAAATTTTGAAATTTTGTTAAAATTTGAAAGACATGTGAAGTTTTTAAATTAGAAAGACATATTTTTAAATTATAAAGTCATCTGAAGTAATATAGGTATTTAATTCAGCGGAAGTATGAACATGTTTTAGTTACTAACATTCATATCATAAGACATATATGACTAAAATAAAAAATAATATATAACCAGATTAAATTTTTCGGATATAGGAAATCGGAATTATCCGAAAAATGTGAGAAACACTATCCAATTCCGACTCTGAAAAATCTGATATCCTAAATTTCGTATCTTAAACTTAGGATATCCGATTTTTCCGATAATTCGGATTCGGAATTTCAGATAGGAATTTCCGATACGGATATTTTTGAACACCCTACAAAAAACTATATGTATTGAAATATAATAAATTAATAAAAATAATTACTCCAACATAAAAAATTTAAAAAAATTAACTAAGATAAATATAAAATCCAATATAAGAATATTTATTAATACGTATATGGATCGAGTTCTTGACAGTATTCTTGCGATTGGTTTGTGTTCCTTGAACTTTTCAGATAAAACTCGAGAATTAGAAACGACAACTATGAGCACGAAGCTTTTAAAACTGGATCCATATCAAACCATAGAAGGATCTCCATATTGTAATTCATATTCGAAGTTTTGGTCTATACGTTTAGTTTTCTTAAGTTACCAGTTTCCTAAGTAATAACTGAAGATATTGTCTAGGAACAATCGCAACCCCTCACCCATAACCACATAAGCAACCAGATGTTTAGATTTGTTAAGAATTGTTGTTCATCTAGATTTTCAGTTTTGGTTTTCTTTGAGAAACTGTAGAAAGCGATGGTGGTGAGAGTAACAACGATATGCATTCCGATCAAGAGCAGCACACCCTTCAAATATTTGAAAATTTCGAAAATTTGAGCAACAAAGTGAAGGTATAAGTTACAAATCCTTTGTTTCTCTTGTAATTTTATCCTTTTAAATAATTTCCAACATTCTTATTTAGAAAATTATGCATTTGTTTTGATTCAGAATTTTAGACAAGAACAGAACATATATGCATTATGCAATGAGTGAAAAACATAACATCAGATTCTTTTTCTAGCTCTGAAGTTTTTACCGCTCTTCAGAATCTTGGTATCTTCCCAAATTACACTTTCAATTTGTTCTTGGTTCTATTTTTTAGCATACATAATCTAATTGGTTATCATCATGTTGTGGCTCTAAGGCGAGGAACGTGAGGCCTTGAAGAAAAAGTATAAAGAAGAGTGTCAAACCTTGAAGAACAGATTCCACCTAGAACGCTCAGAGAGAGGAAGACTCTACGATGAAGTGACTGAACTCAAAGGAAACGCTTGGGTGGTCTATAGATGTAGACCCTTAAACCAGGATAAGGTTGCAAAAGGCTTAACTTTCAGGGGTTGAATATTATATAAATATTATATATTGAAAACTATATGTATTGATATATAATAATTTAATAAAAAAGAATTACTTCGACACTTATTTTTAAAAGAAATCAACTGATATAATTTAATAACCCAATAAAAAGTTATTTATTATATAACGGAAATAATAAATTATAAGTAATAGTAGAATAACAACAATTTTTAAAAAAATAATTAAAAAGATTAACTAAAAGAAATCAATAATTCAATAATATAATATTTATTATGATATAAATATTATATATTAAAAACTAAGGTTGATCATAACCGGATATCCGAAAATA
This sequence comes from Lactuca serriola, assembly GCF_051521515.1. Taxonomy (NCBI): domain Eukaryota; kingdom Viridiplantae; phylum Streptophyta; class Magnoliopsida; order Asterales; family Asteraceae; genus Lactuca; species Lactuca serriola. Next base: position 7,254,226 of record NC_136408.1, read on the forward strand.
CGGATATACGAATTTCGGATAATATATTTTTAGCATCCGATTCTGTAACCGCAATTTCGGATTTCCAAAATTCTGATATCGGAAATTTCGGAAAGGGAATCGAATATCGGAAAATTTGAAATTTTGTTAAAATTTGAAAGACATGTGAAGTTTTTAAATTAGAAAGACATATTTTTAAATTAGAAAGTGATCTGAAGTAATATAGGTATTTAATTAAGGGGAAGTATGAACATGTTTTACTTACTAACATTCATATCATAAGACATATATGACTAAAATAACAAATAATATATAAACCAGATTAAATTTTTTGGATATAGGAAATCGGAATTATCCGAAAAATGTGAGAAACACTATCCAATTCCGACTCTGAAAAATCTGATATCCTCAATTTCGTATCTAAAATTTAGGATATCCGATTTTTCCGATAATTCGGATTCGGAATTTCAGATAGAAATTTCCGATACGGATATTTTTGAACACCCTACAAAAAACTATATGTATTGAAATATAATAAATTAATAAAAATAATTACTCCAACATAAAAAATTTTAAAAAATTAACTAAAATAAATATAAAATCCAATAAAAGAATATTTATTAATACGTATATGGATCGAGCTCTTGACAGTATACTTGCGATTGGTTTGTGTTCCTTGAACTTTTCAGATAAAACTCGAGAATTAGAAACGACAACTATGAGCACGAAGCTTTAAAACTAGATCCATATCAAACCATAGAAGGATCTCCATATTGTAATTCATATTCGATGTTTTGGTCTATACGTTTAGTTTTCTTAAGTTACCAGTTTCCTAAGTAATAACTGAAGATATTTTCTATGAACAATCGCAACCCCTCACACATAACCACATAAGCAACCAGATGTTTAGATTTGTTAAGAATTGTTGTTCATCTAGATTTTTAGTTTTGGTTCCCTTTGAGAAATTGTAGAAAACGATGGTGGTGCGAGTAACAACGATATGCATTCCGATCAAGAGCAACGCACCCTTCAAATATTTGAAAATTTCGAAAATTTGAGCAACAAAGTGAAGGTATAAGTTACAAATCCTTTGTTTCTCTTGTAATTTTATCCTTTTAGATAATTTCCAACATTCTTGTTTAGAAAATTATGCATTTGTTTTGATTCAGAATCTGAGACAAGAACAGAACATATATGCAGTATGCAATGAGTGAAAAACATAACATCAGATTCTTTTCCTAGATCTGAAGTTTTTACCGCTCTTCAGAGTCTTGGTATCTTCCCAAATTACACTTTCAATTTGTTCTTGGTTCTATTTTTTAGTGTACATAATTTAATTGGTTATCATCATGTTGTGGCTCTAAGGCGAGGAACGTGAGGCCTTGAAGAAAAAGTATAAAGAAGAGTGTCAAACCTTGAAGAACAGATTCCACCTAGAACGCTCAGAGAGAGGAAGACTCTACGATGAAGTGATTGAACTCAAAGGAAACGCTTGGGTGGTCTATAGATGTAGACCCTTAAACCAGGATAAGGTTGCAAAAGGCTTAACTTTCAGGGGTTGAATATTATATAAATATTATATATTGAAAACTATATGTATTGATATATAATAATTTAATAAAAAAGAATTACTTCGACACTTATTTTTAAAAGAAATCAACTGATATAATTTTATAACCCAATAAAAAGTTATTTATTATATAACGGAAATAATAAATTATAAGTAATAGTAGAATAACAACAATTTTTAAAAAAATAATTAAAAAGATTAACTAAAAGAAATCAATAATTCAATAATATAATATTTATTATGATATAAATATTATATATTAAAAACTAAGGTTGATCATAACCGGATATCCGAAAATACGGATATACGAATTTCGGATAATATATTTTTAGCATCCGATTCTGTAACCGCAATTTCGGATTTCCAAAATTCTGATATCGGAAATTTCGGAAAGGGAATCGAATATCGGAAAATTTGAAATTTTGTTAAAATTTGAAAGACATGTGAAGTTTTTAAATTAGAAAGACATATTTTTAAATTAGAAAGTGATCTGAAGTAATATAGGTATTTAATTAAGGGGAAGTATGAACATGTTTTACTTACTAACATTCATATCATAAGACATATATGACTAAAATAACAAATAATATATAAACTAGATTAAATTTTTTGGATATAGGAAATCGGAATTATCCGAAAAATGTGAGAAACACTATCCAATTCCGACTCTGAAAAATCTGATATCCTCAATTTCATATCTTAAATTTAGGATATCCGATTTTTCCGATAATTCGGATTCGGAATTTCGGATAGGAATTTCCGATACGGATATTTTTGAACACCCTACAAAAAACTATATGTATTGAAATATAATAAATTAATAAAAATAATTACTCCAACATAAAAAATTTAAAAAAATTAACTAAAATAAATATAAAATCCAATAAAAGAATATTTATTAATACGTATATGGATCGAGTTCTTGACAGTATTCTTGCGATTGGTTTGTGTTCCTTGAACTTTTCAGATAAAACTCGAGAATTAGAAACGACAACTATGAGCACGAAGCTTTTAAAACTGGATCCATATCAAACCATAGAAGGATCTCCATATTGCAATTCATATTAGATGTTTTGGTCTATACGTTTAGTTTTTCTTAAGTTACCAGTTTCCTAAGTAATAACTCAAGATATTTTCTATGAACAATCGCAACCCCTCACACATAACCACATAAGCAACCAGATGTTTAGATTTGTTAAGAATTGTTGTTCAACTAGATTTTCTGTTTTGGCTCATTTTGAGAAACTGTAGAAAGCGATGGTGGTGAATGTAACAACGATATGCATTCCGATCAAGAGCAGCACACCCTTCAAATATTTGAAAATTTCAAAAAGTTGAGCAACAAAGTGAAGGTATAAGTTACAAATCCTTTGTTTCTCTTGTAATTTTATCCTTTTAGATAATTTCCAACATTCTTATTTAGAAAATTATGCATTTGTTTTGATTTAGAATCTGAGACAAGAACAGAACATATATGCATTATGCAATGAGTGAAAAACATAACATCATATTCTTTTCCTAGCTATGAAGTTTTTACCGCTCTTCAGAATCTTGGTATCTTCCCAAACTACACTTTCAATTTGTTCTTGATTCTATGTTTTAGTGTTCATAATTTAATTGGTTATCATCATGTTGTGGCTCTAAGGCGAGGAACACGAGGCCTTGAAGAAAAAGTATAAACAAGAGTGTCAAACCTTGAAGAACAGATTCCACCTAGAAAGCTCAGAGAGAGGAAGACTCTATGATGAAGTGACTGAACTCAAAGGAAACGCTTGGGTGCTCTAAAGAGGTAGACCCATAAACCAGGATAAGGTTGCAAAAGACTTAACTTTCAGGGGTTGAATATTATATAAATATTTTATATTGAAAACTATATGTATTGATATATAATAATTTAATAAAAAAGAATTACTTCGACAATTATTTTTAAAAGAAATTTACTGAAATAATTTAATAACCCAATAAAAAGTTATTTATTATATAACGGAATTAATAAATTATAAGTAATAGTAGAATAAAAACAATTTTTAAAAAAATAATTAAAAAGATTAACTAAAAAAATTAACAATTCAATAATATAATATTTATTATGATATAAATATTATATATTAAAAACTAAGGTTGATCATAACCGGATATCCGAAAATTCGGATATACGAATTTCGGATAATTGATTTTTAAAATCCAATTCTGTATCCGCAATTTCGGATTTCCAAAATTCTGATATCGGAAATTTCATAAAGGGAATCGAATATCGGAAATTTTGAAATTTTGATAAAATTTGAAAGACATGTGAAGTTTTTAAATTAGAAAGACATATTTTTAAATTAGAAAGTCATATGAAGTAATATAGGTATTTAATTCAGGGGAAGTATGAACATGTTTTAGTTACTAACATTCATATCATAAGACATATATGACTAAAATAACAAATAATATATAAACCAGATTAAATTTTTCGGATATAGGAAATCGGAATTATCCAAAAAATGTGAGAAACACTATCCAATTCTGACTCTGAAAAATCTGATATCCTAATTTCGTATCTTAAATTTAGGATATCCGATTTTTCCGATAATTCAGATTCGGAATTTAGATAGGAATTTCCGATACGGATATTTTTGAACACCCTACAAAAAACTATATGTATTGAAATATAATAAATTAATAAAAATAATTACTCCAACATAAAAAATTTAAAAAAATTAACTAAAATAAATATAAAATCCAATATAAGAGTATTTATTAATACGTATATGGATCGAGTTCTTGACAGTATTCTTGCGATTGGTTTGTGTTCCTTGAACTTTTCAGATAAAACTCGAGAATTAGAAACGACAACTATGAGCACGAAGCTTTTAAAATTGGATCCAGATCAAACCATAGAAGGATCTCCATATTGTAGTTCATATTAGATGTTTTGGTCTATACGTTTAGTTTTCTTAAGTTACTAGTTTCCTAAGTAATAACTAAAGATATTGTCAATGAACAATTGCAACCCCTCACACATAACCACATAAGCAACCAGATGTTTAGATTTGTTAAGAATTGTTGTTCATCTAGATTTTTAGTTTTGGTTCCCTTTGAGAAATTGTAGAAAACGATGGTGGTTGGAGTAACAACGATATGCATTCCGATCAAGAGCAGCACACCCTTCAAATATTTGAAAATTTCGAAAATTTGAGCAACAAAGTGAAGGTATAAGTTAAAAATCCTTTGTTTCTCTTGTAATTTTATCCTTTTAGATAATTTCCAACATTCTTATTTAGAAAATTATGCATTTGTTTTGATTCAGAATCTGAGACAAGAACAGAACATATATGCATTATGCAATGAGTGAAAAACATAACATCATATTCTTTTCCTAGCTCTGAAGTTTTTACCGCTCTTCAAAATCTTGGTATCTTCCCAAACTACACTTTCAATTTGTTCTTGGTTCTATGTTTTAGTGTTCATAATTTAATTGGTTATCATCTTGTTGTGGCTCTAAGGCGAGGAACACGAGGCCTTGAAGAAAAAGTATAAACAAGAGTGTCAAACCTTGAAGAACAGATTCCACCTAGAAAGCACAGAGAGAGGAAGACTCTATGATGAAGTGACTGAACTCAAAGGAAACGCTTGGGTGCTCTAAAGAGGTAGACCCATAAACCGGGATAAGGTTGCAAAAGACTTAACTTTCAGGGGTTGAATATTATATAAATATTTTATATTGAAAACTATATGTATTGATATAAAATAATTTAATAAAAAAGAATTACTTCGACAATTATTTTTAAAAGAAATTTACTAAAATAATTTAATAACCCAATAAAAAGTTATTTATTATATAACGGAATTAATAAATTATAAGTAATAGTAGAATAAAAACAATTTTTTAAAAAAATAATTAAAAAGATTAACTAAAAAAATTAATAATTCAATAATATAATATTTATTATGATATAAATATTATATATTAAAAACTAAGGTTGATCATAACCGGATATCCGAAAATTCGGATATACGAATTTCGGATAATTGATTTTTAAAATCCAATTCTGTATCCGCAATTTCGGATTTCCAAAATTCTGATATCGGAAATTTCAGAAAGGGAATCGAATATCGGAAATTTTGAAATTTTGTTAAAATTTGAAAGACATGTGAAGTTTTTAAATTAGAAAGACATATTTTTAAATTAGAAAGTCATATGAAGTAATATAGGTATTTAATTCAGGGGAAGTATGAACATGTTTTAGTTACTAACATTCATATCATAAGACATATATGACTAAAATAAAAAATAATATATAAACCAGATTAAATTTTTCGGATATAGGAAATCGGAATTATCCGAAAAATGTGAGAAACACTATCCAATTCCGACTCTGAAAAATCTGATATCTTAAATTTCGTATCTTAAACTTAGGATATCCGATTTTTCCGATAATTCGGATTCGGAATTTCAGATAGGAATTTCCGATACGGATATTTTTGAACACCCTACAAAAAACTATATGTATTGAAATATAATAAATTAATAAAAATAATTACTCCAACATAAAAAATTTTAAAAAATTAACTAAGATAAATATAAAATCCAATATAAGAATATTTATTAATACGTATATGGATCGAGTTCTTGACAGTATTCTTGCGATTGGTTTGTGTTCCTTGAACTTTTCAGATAAAACTTGAGAATTAGAAACGACAACTATGAGCACGAAACTTTTAAAACTGGATCCAGATCAAACCATAGAAGGATCTCCATATTGTAGTTCATATTAGATGTTTTGGTCTATACGTTTAGTTTTCTTAAGTTACTAGTTTCCTAAGTAATAACTAAAAATATTGTCTATGAATAATTGCAACCCCTCACACATACCCACATAAGCAACCAGATGTTTAGATTTGTTAAGAATTGTTGTTCATCTAGATTTTTAGTTTTGGTTCCCTTTGAGAAATTGTAGAAAACGATGGTGGTGGGAGTAACAACGATATGCATTCCGATCAAGAGCAGCGCACCCTTCAAATATTTGAAAATTTCAAAAATTTGAGCAACAAAGTGAAGGTATAAGTTACAAATCCTTTGTTTCTCTTGTAATTTTATCCTTTTAGATAATTTCCAACATTCTTATTTAGAAAATTTATCATTTGTTTTTATTCAGAATCTGAGATAAGAACAGAACATATATGCATTATGCAATGAGTGAAAACATAACATCAGATTCTTTTCCTAACTCTGAAGTTTTTACCGCTCTTCAGAATCTTGGTATCTTCCCAAATTACACTTTCAATTTGTTCTTGGTTCTATTTTTTAGTGTACATAATTTAATTGGTTATCATCATGTTGTGGCTATAAGGCGAGGAAAATGAGGCCTTGAAGAAAAAGTATAAAGAAGAGTGCCAAACTTTGAAGAACAGATTCCACCTAGAAAGCTCAGAGAGAGGAAGACTCTACGATGAAGTGACTGAACTCAAAGGAAACGCTTGGGTGCTCTAGAGATGTAGACCCTTAAACTAGGATAAGGTTGCAAAAGGCTTAACTTTCAGGGGTTGAATATTATATAAATATTATATATTGAAAACTATATGTATTGATATATAATAATTTAACAAAAAAGAATTACTTCGACAACTATTTTTAAAAAAAATTAACTGAAATAATTTAATAACCCAATAAAAAGTTATTTATTATATAACGGAAATAATAAATTATAAGTAATAGTAGAATAAAAACAGTTTTAAATAAAATAATTAAAAACATTAACTAAAAGAAATTAATAATTCAATAATATAATATTTATTATGATATAAATATTATATATTAAAACCTAAGGTTGATCATAACCGGATATCCGAAAATTCGGATATACGAATTTCGGATAATTGATTTTTAGCATCCGATTTTGTATCCGCAATTTCGGATTTCCAAAATTCTGATATCGGAAATTTAGGAAAGGGAATCGAATATCGGAAAATTTGAAATTTTGTTAAAATTTGAAAGACATGTGAAGTTTTTAAATTAGAAGGACATATTTTTAAATTAGAAAGTCATATGAAGTAATATAGGTATTTAATTAAGGGGAAGTATGAACATGTTTTATTTATTAACATTCTTATCATAAGACATATATGACTAAAATAACAAATAATATATAAACCAGATTAAATTTTTCGTATATAGGAAATCGGAATTATCCGAAAAATATGAGAAACACTTTCCAATTCCGACTCTGAAAAATCTGATATCCTAAATTTCGTATCTTAAATTTAGGATATCCAATTTTTCCGATAATTCGGATTCGGAATTTCAGATAGTTATTTCCGATACGGATATTTTTGAACACCCTACAAAAAACTATATGTATTGATATATAATAAATTAATAAAAATAATTACTTCAACATAAAAAATTTAAAAAAATTAACTAAAATAAATATAAAATCCAATAAAAGAATATTTATTAATACGTATATGGATCGAGTTCTTGACAGTATTCTTGCGATTAGTTTGTGTTCCTTCAACGTTTCAGATAATACTCGAAAATTAGAAACGACAACTATGAGCACGATGCTTTTAAAACTTGATCCAAATCAAACAATAGAAGGATCGCCATATTGTAATTCATATTAGATGTTTTGATCTATACGTTTAGTTTTCTTAAGTTACTAGTTTCCTATTTAATAACTGAAGATATTGTCTATGAACAATCACAACCCCTCACACATAACCACATAAGCAACCAGATGTTTAGATTTGTTAAGAATTGTTGTTCATCTAGATTTTTAGTTTTGGTTCCCTTTGAGAAACTGTAGAAAGCGATGGTGGTGAGAGTAACAACGATAAGCACTCCGATCAAGAGCAGCACACCCTTCAAATATTGGAAAATTTCGAAAATTTGAGCAACAAAGTGAAGGTATAAGTTACAAATCCTTTGTTTCTCTTGTAATTTTATCCTTTTAGATAATTTCCAACATTCTTATTTAGAAAATTATGCATTTGTTTTGATTCAGAATCTGAGACAAGAACAGAACATATATGCATTATGCAATGAGTGAAAAACATAACATCTAATTCTTTTCCTAGCTTTGAAGTTTTTACCGCTCTTCAGAATCTTGGTATCTTCCCAAATTACACTTTTAATTTGTTCTTGGTTCTATTTTTTAGTGTACATAATTTAATTGGTTATCATCATGTTGTGGCTCTAAGGCTAGGAACATGAGGCCTTGAAGAAAAAGTACAAAGAAGAATGCCAAACTTTGAAGAACAGATTCCACCTAGAAAGCTCAGAGAGAGGAAGACTCTACGATGAAGTGACTGAACTCAAATGAAACGCTTGGGTGCTCTAGAGATGTAGACCCTTAAACCAGGATAAGGTTGCAAAAGGCTTAACTTTCAGGGGTTGAATATTATATAAATATTATATATTGAAAACTATATGTATTGATATATAATAATTTAATAAAAAAGAATTACTTCGACAATTATTTTTAAAAGAAATAAACTGAAATAATTTAATAACCCAATAAAAAGTTATATTTATTATATAACGGAAATAATAAATTATAAGTAATAGTAGAATAAAAACAATTTTTAAAAAAATAATTAAGAAGATTAACTAAAAGAAATTAATAATTCAATAATATAATATTTATTATGATATAAATATTATATATTAAAAACTAAGGTTGATCAAAACCGGATATCCGAAAATTCGGATATACGAATTTCGGATAATTAATTTTTAGTTTCCGATTCTGTATCCGCAATTTCGGATTTCCAAAATTCTGATATCGGAAATTTAGGAAAGGGAATCGAATATCAGAAAATTTGAAATTTTGTTAAAATTTTAAAGACATGTGAAGTTTTTAAATTAGAAAGACATGTTTTTAAATTAGAAATTCATATGAAGTAATATAGGTATTTAATTAAGGGGAAGTATGAACATGTTTTAGTTACTAACATTCATATCATAAGACATATATGACTAAAATAACAAATAATATATAAACCAGATTAAATTTTTCGGATATAGGAAATCGGAATTATACGAAAAATGTTAGAAATACTATCCAATTCCGACTCTGAAAAATCCGATATCGTAAATTTCGTATCTTAAATTTAGGATATCCGATTTTTCCGATAATTCGGATTCGGAATTTCAGATAGTAATTTCCGATATGGATATTTTTGAACACCCTACAAAAAACTATATGTATTGATATATTATAAATTAATAATAATAATTACACCAACATAAAAAATTTAAAAAAATTGACTAAAATAAATATAAAATCCAATAAAATAATATTTATTAATACGTATATGGATCGAGTTCTTGACAGTATTCTTGCGATTGGTTTGTGTTCCATGAACTTTTCAGTTAAACTCGAGAATTAGAAACGACAACTATGAGCACACAACTTTTAAAACTGGATCCAGATCAAACCATAGAAGGATCTCCATATTGTAATTCATATTAGATGTTTTGGTCTATACGTTTAGTTTTCTTAAGTTACTAGTTTCCTAAGTAATAACTGAAGATAATGTTTATGAACAATCGCAACCCTTCACACATAACCACATAAGCAACCAGATGTTTAGATTTGTTAAGAATTGTTGTTCATCTATATTTTTAGTTTTGGTTCCCTTTGAGAAACTGTAGAAAGCGATGGTGGTGAGAGTAACAACGATATGCATTCGGATCAAGAGCAGCGCACCCTTTTCAGATACAACTCGAGAATTAGAAACGACAACTATGAGCACGCAACTTTTAAAACTGGATCCAGATCAAACCATAGAAGGATCTCCATATTGTAATTCATATTAGATGTTTTGGTCTATACGTTTAGTTTTCTTAAGTTACTCGTTTCCTAAGAAATAATTGAAGTTATTGTCTATGAACAATCGCAACCCCTCACACATAACCACATAAGAAACCAGATGTTTAGATTTGTTAAGAATTGTTGTTCATCTAGATTTTTAGTTTTGGTTCCCTTTGAGAAATTGTAGAAAACGATGGTGGTGCGAGTAACAACGATATGCATTCCGATCAAGAGCAACGCACCCTTCAAATATTTGAAAATTTCGAAAATTTGAGCAACAAAGTGAAGGTATAAGTTACAAATCCTTTGTTTCTCTTGTAATTTTATCCTTTTAGATAATTTCCAACATTCTTATTTAGAAAATTATGCATTTGTTTTGATTCAGAATCTGAGACAAGAACAGAACATATATGCAGTATGCAATGAGTGAAAAACATAACATCAGATTCTTTTCCTAGCTCTGAAGTTTTTACTGCTCTTCAGAATCTTGGTATCTTCCCAAATTACACTTTCAATTTGTTCTTGGTTCTATTTTTGAGTGTACATAATTTAATTGGTTATCATCATGTTGTGGCTCTAAGGCGAGGAACGTGAGGCCTTGAAGAAAAAGTATAAAGAAGATTGTCAAACCTTGAAGAACAGATTCCACCTAGAACGCTCAGAGAGAGGAAGACTCTACGATGAAGTGATTGAACTCAAAGGAAACGCTTGGGTGCTCTATAGCTGTAGACCCTTAAACCAGGATAAGGTTGCAAAAGGCTTAACTTTCAGGGGTTGAATATTATATAAATATTATATATTGAAAACTATATGTATTGATATATAATAATTTAATAAAAAAGAATTACTTCGACAATTATTTTTAAAAGAAATCAACTTATATAATTTAATAACCCAATAAAAAGTTATTTATTATATAACGGAAATAATAAATTATAAGTAATAGTAGAATAACAACAATTTTTAAAAAAATAATTAAAAAGATTAACTAAAAGAAATCAATAATTCAATAATATAATATTTATTATGATATAAATATTATATATTAAAAACTAAGGTTGATCATAACCGGATATCCGAAAATACGGATATACGAATTTCGGATAATATATTTTTAGCATCCGATTTTGTATCCGCAATTTCGGATTTCCAAAATTCTGATATCGGAAATTTAGGAAAGGGAATCGAATATCGGAAAATTTGAAATTTTGTTAAAATTTGAAATTTTGTTAAAATTTGAAAGACATGTGAAGTTTTTAAATTAGAAAGACATATTTTTAAATTAGAAAGTCATATGAAGTAATATAGGTATTTAATTAAGGGGAAGTATGAACATGTTTTATTTATTAACATTCTTATCATAAGACATATATGACTAAAATAACAAATAATATATAAACCAGATTAAATTTTTTGTATATAGGAAATCGGAATTATCCGAAAAATATGAGAAACACTATCCAATTCCAACTCTGAAAAATCTGATATCCTAAATTTCGTATCTTAAATTTACGATATCCGATTTTTCCGATAATTCGGATTCGGACTTTCAGATAGTTATTTCCGATACGGATATTTTTGAACACCCTACAAAAAACTATATGTATTGATATATAATAAATTAATAAAAATAATTACTCCAACATAAAAAATTTAAAAAAATTAACTAAAATAAATATAAAATCCAATAAAAGAGTATTTATTAATACGTATATGGATCGAGTTCTTAACAGTACTCTTGCGATTGGTTTGTGTTCCTTGAACGTTTCAGATAATACTCGAGAATTAGAAACGACAACTATGAGCACGATGCTTTTAAAACTTGATCCAAATCAAACCATAGAAGGATCTCCTTATTGTAATTCATATTAGATGTTTTGATCTATACGTTTAGTTTTCTTAAGTTACTAGTTTCCTAAGTAATAACTGAAGATATTGTCTATGAACGATCGCAACCCCTCACACATAACCACATAAGCAACCAGATGATTAGATTTGTTAAGAATTGTTGTTCTTCTAGATTTTTAGTTTTGGTTCCCTTTGAGAAACTGTAGAAAGCGATGGTGGTGAGAGTAAAACCGATATGCACTCCGATCAAGAGCAGCACACCCTTCAAATATTTGAAAATTTCGAAAATTTGAGCAACAAAGTGAAGGTATAAGTTACAAATCCTTTGTTTCTCTTGTAATTTTATCCTTTTAGATAATTTCCAACATTCTTATTTAGAAAATTATGCATTTGTTTTGATTCAGAATCTGAGACAAGAACAGAACATATATGCATTATGCAATGAGTGAAAAACATAACATCAGATTCTTTTCCTAGCTCTGAAGTTTTTACCGCTCTTCAGAATCTTGGTATCTTCCCAAATTACACTTTTAATTTGTTCTTGGTTCTATTTTTTAGTGTACATAATTTAATTGGTTATCATCATGTTGTGGCTCTAAGGCGAGGAACATGAGGCCTTGAAGAAAAAGTACAAAGAAGAATGTCAAACCTTGAAGAACAGATTCCACCTAGAAAGCTCAGAGAGAGGAAGACTCTACGATGAAGTGACTGAACTCAAATGAAACGCTTGGGTGCTCTAGAGATGTAGACCCTTAAACCAGGATAAGGTTGCAAAAGGCTTAACTTTCAGGGGTTGAATATTAAATAAATATTATATATTGAAAACTATATGTATTGATATATAATAATTTAATAAAAAAGAATTACTTCGACAATTATTTTTAAAAGAAATAAACTGAAATAATTTAATAACCCAATAAAAAGTTATTTTTATTATATAACGGAAATAATAAATTATAAGTAATAGTAGAATAAAAACAATTTTTAAAAAAATAATTAAAAAGATTAACTAAAAGAAATTAATAATTCAATAATATAATATTTATTATGATATAAATATTATATATTAAAAACTAAGGTTGATCAAAACCGGATATCCGAAAATTCGGATATACGAATTTCGGATAATTGATTTTTAGCATCCGACTCTGTATCCGCAATTTCGGATTTCCAAAATTCTGATATCGGAAATTTAGGAAAGGGAATCGAATATCGGTAAATTTGAAATTTTGTTAAAATTTGAAAGACATGTGAAGTTTTTAAATTAGAAAGACATATTTTTAAATTAGAAAGTCATATTAAGTAATATAGGTATTTAATTAAGGGGAAGTATGAACATGTTTTAGTTGCTAACATTTATAACATAAGACATATATGACTAAAATAACAAATAATATATAAACCAGATTAAATTTTTTGGATATAGGAAATCGAAATTATTCGAAAATGTGAGAAACACTATCCAATTCCGATTCTGAAAAATCTGATATCCTAAATTTCGTATTTGAAATTTAGGATATCCGATTTTTCTGATAATTTGGATTCGGAATTCCGGATAAAAATTTCCGATACGGATATTTTTGAAAACCCTACAAAAAACTATATGTATTGATATATAATAAATTAATAAAAATAATTACTCCAACATAAAAAGTTTAAAAAAATTAACTAAAATAAATATAAAATCCAATAAAAGAATATTTATTAATACGTATATGGATCGAGTTCTTGACAGTATTCTTGCGATTGGTTAGTGCTCCTTGAACGTTTCAGATAATACTCGAGAATTAGAAACGACAACTATGAGCACGATGCTTTTAAAACTGGATCCAAATCAAACCATAAAAGGATCTCCATATTGTAATTCATATTAGATATTTTAGTCTATACGTTTAGTTTTCTTAAGTTACAAGTTTCCTAAGTAATAACTGAAGATATTGTCTGTGAACAATCGCAACCCCTCACACATAACCACATAAGCAACCAGATGTTTAGATTTGTTAAGAATTGTTGTTCATCTAGATTTTTAGTTTTGTTTCCCTTTGAGAAACTATAGAAAGCGATGGTGGTGAGAGTAACAACGATATGCATTCCGATCAAGAGCAGTGCACCCTTCAAATATTTGAAAATTTCGAAAATTTGAGCAACTATGTGAAGGTATAAGTTACAAATCCTTTGTTTCTCTTGTAATTTTATCCTTTTAGATAATTTCCAACATTCTTATTTAGAAAATTATGCATTTGTTTTGATTCAGAATATGAGACAAGAACAGAACATATATGCATTATGTAATGAGTGAAAAACATAACATCAGATTCTTTTCCTAGCTCTGAAGTTTTTACCACTCTTCACAATCTTGGTATCTTCCTAAATTACACTTTCAATTTGTTCTTGGTTCTATTTTTTAGTGTACATAATTTAATTGGTTATCATCATGTTGTGGCTCTAAGGCGAGGAACATGAGGCCTTGAAGAAAAAGTATAAAGAAGAGTGCCAAACCTTGAAGAACAGATTCCACCTAGAAAGCTAGAGAGAGGAAGACTCTACGATTAAGTGACTGAACTCAAAGGAACCGCTTGGGTGCTCTAGAGATGTAGACCCTTAAACCAGGATAAGGATGAAAAAGGCTTAACTTTCAGGGGTTGAATATTAAATAAATATTATATATTGAAAACTATATGTATTGATATATAATAATTTAATAAAAAAGAATTACTTCGACAATTATTTTTAAAAGAAATTAACTGAAATAATTTAATAATCCAATAAAAAGTTATTTATTATATAACGGAAATAATAAATTATAAGTAATAGTAGAATAAAAACAATTTTTTAAAAAATAATTAAAAAGATTAACTAGAAGAAATTAAAAATCCAATAATATAATATTTATTATTATATAAATATTATATATTAAAAACTAAGGTTGATCATAACCGGATATCCGAAAATTCGGATATACGAATTTCGGATAATTGATTTTTAGCATCCGATTCTGTATCCGCAATTTCGGATTTCCAAAATTCTGATATCGGAAATTTCGGAAAGGGAATCGAATATCGGAAAATTTGAAATTTTGTTAAAATTTGAAAGACATGTGAAGCTTTTAAATTAGACAGACATATTTTAAAATTATAAAGTCATATGAAGTAATATAGGTATTTAATTAAGGGGAAGTATGAACATGTTTTAGTTACTAACATTCATATAATAAGACATATATGACTAAAATAACAAATAATATACAAACCCGATTAAATTTTTCGGATATAGGAAATCGGAATTTTCCGAAAAATGCGAGAAACACTATCCAATTCCGACTCTAAAAATTCTGATATCCTAAATTTCGTATCTGAAATTTAGGATATCCGATTTTTCCGATAATTCGGATTTGGAATTTCGAATAGGAATTTCCGATACGGATATTTTGAAAACCCTACAAAAAACTATATGTATTGATATATAATAAATGAATAAAAATAATTACTCCAACATTAAAAATATCAAAAAAATTAACTAAAATAAATATAAACTCCAATAAAAGAATATTTATTAATTCGTATATGGATCGAGTTCTTGACAGTATTCTTGCGATTGGTTTGTGTTCCTTAAACTTTTCAGATAAAACTCGAGAATTAGAAACGACAACTATAAGCACGAAGCTTTTAAACCTGGATCCAGATCAAACCATAGAAGGATCTCCATATTGTAATTCATATTAAATGTTTTGGTCTATACGTTTAGTTTTCTTAAGTTACTAGTTTCCTAAGTAATAACGGAAGATATTGTCTATGAACAATCGCAACCCCTCACACATAACCAAATAAGCAACCAGATGTTTAGATTTGTTAAGCATTGTTGTTCATCTAGATTTTTAGTTTTGGTTCCCTTTGAGAAACTGTAGAAAGCGATGCCGGTGAGAGTAACAACGATATGCATTCCGATCAAGAGCAGCGCACCCTTCAAATATTTGAAAATTTCGAAAATTTGAGCAACAAAGTGAAGGTATAAGTTACAAATCCTTTGTTTCTCTTGTAATTTTATCCTTTTAGATAATTTCCAACATTTTTATTTAGAAAATTATGCATTTTTTTTATTCAGAATCTGAGACAAGAACAGAACATATATGCATTATGCAATGAGTGAAAAACATAACATCGGATTCATTTCCTAGCTCTCAAGTTTTTACCGCTCTTCAGAATCTTGGTATCTTCCCAAATTACACTTTCAATTTGTTCTTGGTTCTATTTTTTAGTGTACATAATTTAATTGGTTATCATCATGTTGTGGCTCTAAGGCGAGGAACATGAGGCCTTGAAGAAAAAGTATAAAGAAGAGTGCCAAACCTTGAAGAACAGATTCCACCTAGAAAGCTCAGAGAGAGGAAGACTCTACGATGAAGTGACTGAACTCAAAGGAACCGCTTGGGTGCTCTAGAGATGTAGACCCTTGAACCAGGATAAGGTTGCAATAGGCTTCACTTTCAGGGGTTGAATATTATATAAATATTATATATTGAAAACTATATGTATTGATATATAATAATTTATTAAAAAAGAATTACTTCGACAATTATTTTTAAAAGAAATTAACTGAAATAATTTAATAACCCAATAAAAAGTTATTTATTATATAAGGGAAATAATAAATTATAAGTAATAGTAGAATAAAAACAATTTTTTAAAAAAAATTAAAAAGATTAACTAAAAGAAATTAATAATTCAATAATATAATATTTATTATGATATAAATATTATATATTAAAAACTAAGGTTGAACATAACCGGATATCCGAAAATTCGGATATACGAATTTCGGATAATTGATTTTTAGCATCTGATTCTGTATTCGCAATTTCGGATTTCCAAAATTCTGATATCGGAAATTTCGGAAAGGGAATCGAATATCGGAAAATTTGAAATTTTGTTAAAATTTGAAAGACATGTGAAGTTTTTAAATTAGAAAGACATATTTTTAAATTAGAAATTCATATGAAGTAATATAGGTATTTAATTAAGGGGAAGTATGAACATGTTTTAGTTACTAACATTCATATCATACGACATATATGACTAAAATAACAAATAATATATAAACCAGATTTTATTTTTCGGATATAGGAAATCGGAATTATCCGAAAAATGTAAGAAACACTATCCAATTCCGACTCTAAAAAATCTGATATCCTAAATTTCGTATCTGAAATTTAGGATATCCGATTTTTCTGATAATTTGGATTCGGAATTTCGGATAGGAATTTCCGATACGGATATTTTGAAAACCCTACAAAAAACTATATGTATTAATATATAATAAATTAATAAAAATAATTACTCCAACTTAAAACAATTAAAAAAATTAAATAAAATAAATATAAAATCCAATAGAAGAATATTTATTAATACGTATATGGATCGAGTTCTTGACAGTATTCTTGCGATTGGTTTGTGTTCCTTGAACTTTTCAGATAAAACTCGAGAATTAGAAACAACAACTATGAGCACGAAGTTTTTAAAACTGGATCCAAAACAAACCATAGAAGGATCTCCA
Organism: Lactuca serriola; assembly: GCF_051521515.1. NCBI lineage: Eukaryota > Viridiplantae > Streptophyta > Magnoliopsida > Asterales > Asteraceae > Lactuca > Lactuca serriola. The sequence goes on from NC_136408.1 coordinate 7,271,977, forward strand.
TATTGTAATTCATATTAGATGTTTTGGTCTATACGTTTAGTTTTCTTAAGTTACTAGTTTCCTAAGTAATAACGGAAGATATTGTCTATGAACAATCGCAACCCCTCACACATAACCACATAAGCAACCAGATGTTTAGATTTGTTAAGAATTCTTGTTCATCTAGATTTTTAGTTTTGGTTCCCTTTGAGAAACTGTAGAAAGCGATGGTGGTGAGAGTAACAACGATATGCATTCCGATCAAGAGCAGCGCACCCTTCAAATATTTGATAATTTCGAAAATTTGAGCAACAAAGTAAAGGTATAAGTTCCAAATCCTTTGTTTCTCTTGTAACTTTATCGTTTTAGATAATTTCCAACATTCTTATTTAGAAAATTATGCATTTGTTTTGATTCAGAATCTGAGACAAGAACAGAACATATATGCATTATGCAATAAGTGAAAAACATAACATCAGATTCTTTTCACAGCTCTGAAGTTTTTACCGCTCTTCAGAATCTTGGTATCTTCCCAAATTACACTTTCAATTTGTTCTTGGTTCTATTTTTTAGTGTACATAATTTAATTGGTTATCATCATGTTGTGGCTCTAAGGCGAGGAACATAAGGCCTTGAAGAAAAAGTATAAAGAAGAGTGCCAAACCTTGAAGAACAGATTCCACCTAGAAAGCTAAGAGAGAGGGAGACTCTACGATGAAGTGACTGAACTCAAAGGAAACGCTTGGGTGCTCTAGAGATGTAGACCCTTAAACCAGGATAAGGTTGCAAAAGGCTTAACTTTCAGGGGTTGAATATCATATAAATATTGTATATTGAAAACTATATGTATTGTTATATAATAATTTAATAAAAAAGAATTACTTCGACAATTATTTTTAAAAGAAATTAACTGAAATAATTTAATAACCCAATAAAAAGTTATTTTTATTATATAACGGAAATAATAAATTATAAGTAACAGTAGAATAAAAACAATTTTTAAAAAAATAATTAAAAAGATTAACTAAAAGAAATTAGTAATTCAATAATATAATATTTATTATGATATAAATATTATATATTAAAAACTAAGGTTGATCAAAACCGGGTATCCGAAAATTCGGATATACGAATTTCGGATAATTGATTTTTAGCATCCGATTCTGTATCCGCAATTTCGGATTTCCAAAATTCTGATATCGGAAATTTAGGAAAGGGAATCGAATATCGGAAAATTTGAAATTTTGTTAAAATTTGAAAGACATGTGAAGTTTTTAAATTAGAAAGACATATTTTTAAAATAGAAAGTCATATTAAGTAATATAGGTATTTAATTAAGGGGAAGTATGAACATGTTTTAGTTGCTAACATTTATAACATAAGACATATATGACTAAAATAACAAATAATATATAAACCAGATTAAATTTTTCGGATATAGGAAATCGAAATTATTCGAAAATGTGAGAAACACTATCCAATTCCGATTCTGAAAAATCTGATATCCTAAATTTCGTATTTGAAATTTAGGATATCCGATTTTTCTGATAATTTGGATTCGGAATTTCGGATAAGAATTTCCGATACGGATATTTTTGAAAACCCTACAAAAAACTATATATATTGATATATAATAAATTAATAAAAATAATTACTCCAACATAAAAAATTTAAAAAAATTAACTAAAATAAATATAAAATCCAATAAAAGAATATTTATTAATACGTATATGGATCGAGTTCTTGACAGTATTCTTGCGATTGGTTAGTGCTCCTTGAACGTTTCAGATAATACTCGAGAATTAGAAACGACAACTATGAGCACGATGCTTTTAAAACTGGATCCAAATCAAACCATAAAAGGATCTCCATATTGTAATTCATATTAGATGTTTTGGTCTATACGTTTAGTTTTCTTAAGTTACTAGTTTCCTAAGTAATAACTGAAGATATTGTCTATGAACAATCGCAACCCCTCACACATAACCACATAAGCAACCAGATGTTTAGATTTGTTAAGAATTGTTGTTCATCTAGATTTTTAGTTTTGGTTCCCTTTGAGAAACTGTAGAAAGCGATGGTGGTGAGAGTAACAACGATATGCATTCCGATCAAGAGCAGCGCACCGTTCAAATATTTGAAAATTTCGAAAATTTGAGCAACTATGTGAAGGTATAAGTTACAAATCCTTTGTTTCTCTTGTAATTTTATCCTTTTAGATAATTTCCAACATTCTTATTTAGAAAATTATGCATTTGTTTTGATTCAGAATCTGAGACAAGAACAGAACATATATGCATTATGCAATGAGTGAAAAACAGAACATCAGATTCTTTTCCTAGCTCTGAAGTTTTTACCGCTCTTCACAATCTTGGTATCTTCCTAAATTACACTTTCAATTTGTTCTTGGTTCTATTTTTTAGTGTACATAATTTAATTGGTTATCATCATGTTGTGGCTCTAAGGCGAGGAACATGAGGCCTTGAAGAAAAAGTATAAAGAAGAGTGCCAAACCTTGAAGAACAGATTCCACCTAGAAAGCTCAGAGAGAGGAAGACTCTACGATTAAGTGACAGAACTCAAAGGAACCGCTTGGGTGCTCTAGAGATGTAGACCCTTAAACCAGGATAAGGATGAAAAAGGCTTAACTTTCAGGGGTTGAATATTATATAAATATTATATATTGAAAACTATATGTATTGATATATAATAATTTAATAAAAAAGAATTACTTCGACAATTATTTTTAAAAGAAATTAACTGAAATAATTTAATAACCCAATAAAAAGTTATTTATTATATAACGGAAATAATAAATTATAAGTAATAGTAGGATAAAAACAATTTTTTAAAAAATAATTAAAAAGATTAACTAAAAGAAATTAAAAATCCAATAATATAATATTTATTATTATATAAATATTATATATTAAAAACTAAGGTTGATCATAACCGGATATCCGAAAATTCGGATATACGAATTTCGGATAATTAATTTTTAGCATCCGATTCTGTATCCGCAATTTTGGATTTCCAAAATTCTGATATCGGAAATTTCGGAAGGGGAATCAAATATCGGAAAATTTGAAATTTTGTTAAAATTTGAAAGACATGTGAAGCTTTTAAATTAGACAGACATATTTTAAAATTATAAAGTCATATGAAGTAATATAGGTATTTAATTAAGGGGAAGTATGAACATGTTTTAGTTACTAACATTCATATAATAAGACATATATGACTAAAATAACAAATAATATACAAACCCGATTAAATTTTTCGGATATAGGAAATCGGAATTTTCCGAAAAATGTGAGAAACACTATCCAATTCCGACTCTAAAAATTCTGATATCCTAAATTTCGTATCTGAAATTGAGGATATCCGATTTTTCCGATAATTCAGATTTGGAATTTCGAATAGGAATTTCCGATACGGATATTTTGAAAACCCTACAAAAAACTATATGTATTGATATATAATAAATGAATAAAAATAATTACTCCAACATAAAAAATATCAAAAAAATTAACTAAAATAAATATAAAATCCAATAAAAGAATATTTATTAATACGTATATGGATCGAGTTCTTGGCAGTATTCTTGCGATTGGTTTGTGTTCCTTGAACTTTTCAGATAAAACTCGAGAATTAGAAACGACAACTATGAGCACGAAGCTTTTAAAATTGGATCCAGATCAAACCATAGAAGGATCTCCATATTGTAATTCATATTAGATGTTTTGGTCTATACGTTTAGTTTTCTTAAGTTACTAGTTTCCTAAGTAATAACGGAAGATATTGTCTATGAACAATCGCAACCCCTCACACATAACCAAATAAGCTACCAGATGTTTAGATTTGTTAAGCATTGTTGTTCATCTAGATTTTTAGTTTTGGTTCCCTTTGAGAAACTGTAGAAAGCGATGCCGGTGAGAGTAACAACGATATGCATTCCGATCAAGAGCAGTGCACCCTTCAAATATTTGAAAATTTCGAAAATTTGAGCAACAAAGTGAAGGTATATGTTACAAATCCTTTGTTTCTCTTGTAATTTTATCCTTTTAGATAATTTCCAACATTTTTATTTAGAAAATTATGCATTTTTTTTATTCAGAATCTGAGACAAGAACAGAACATATATGCATTATGCAATGAGTGAAAAACATAACATCAGATTCATTTCCTAGCTCTCAAGTTTTTACCGCTCTTCAGAATCTTGGTATCTTCCCAAATTACACTTTCAATTTGTTCTTGGTTCTATTTTTTAGTGTACATAATTTAATTGGTTATCATCATGTTGTGGCTCTAAGGCGAGGAACATGAGGCCTTGAAGAAAAAGTATAAAGAAGAGTGCCAAACCTTGAAGAACAGATTCCACCTAGAAAGCTCAGAGAGAGGAAGACTCTACGATGAAGTGACTGAACTCAAAGGAACCGCTTGGGTGCTCTAGAGATGTAGACCCTTGAACCAAGATAAGGTTGCAATAGGCTTCACTTTCAGGGGTTGAATATTATATAAATATTATATATTGAAAACTATATGTATTGATATATAATAATTTATTAAAAAAGAATTACTTCGACAATTATTTTTAAAAGAAATTAACTGAAATAATTTAATAACCCAATAAAAAGTTATTTATTATATAAGGGAAATAATAAATTATAAGTAATAGTAGAATAAAAACAATTTTTTAAAAAAAATTAAAAAGATTAACTAAAAGAAATTAATAATTCAATAATATAATATTTATTATGATATAAATATTATATATTAAAAACTAAGGTTGAACATAACCGGATATCCGAAAATTCGGATATACGAATTTCGGATAATTGATTTTTAGCATCTGATTCTGTATTCGCAATTTCGGATTTCCAAAATTCTGATATCGGAAATTTCGGAAAAGGAATCGAATATCGGAAAATTTGAAATTTTGTTAAAATTTGAAAGACATGTGAAGTTTTTAAATTAGAAAGACATATTTTTAAATTAGAAATTCATATAAAGTAATATAGGTATTTAATTAAGGGGAAGTATGAACATGTTTTAGTTACTAACATTCATATCATACGACATATATGACTAAAATAACAAATAATATATAAACCAGATTTTATTTTTCGGATATAGGAAATCGGAATTATCCGAAAAATGTAAGAAACACTATCCAATTCCGACTCTAAAAAATCTGATATCCTAAATTTCGTATCTGAAATTTAGGATATCCGATTTTTCTGATAATTTGGATTCGGAATTTCGGATAGGAATTTCCGATACGGATATTTTGAAAACCCTACAAAAAACTATATGTATTAATATATAATAAATTAATAAAAATAATTACTCCAACTTAAAAAATTTAAAAAAATTAAATAAAATAAATATAAAATCCAATAGAAGAATATTTATTAATACGTATATGGATCGAGTTCTTGACAGTATTCTTGCGATTGGTTTGTGTTCCTTGAACTTTTCAGATAAAACTCGAGAATTAGAAACAACAACTATGAGCACGAAGTTTTTAAAACTGGATCCAAAACAAACCATAGAAGGATCTCCATATTGTAATTCATATTAGATGTTTTGGTCTATACGTTTAGTTTTCTTAAGTTACTAGTTTCCTAAGTAATAACGGAAGATATTGTCTATGAACAATCGCAACCCCTCACACATAACCACATAAGCAACCAGATGTTTAGATTTGTTAAGAATTCTTGTTCATCTAGATTTTTAGTTTTGGTTCCCTTTGAGAAACTGTAGAAAGCGATGGTGGTGAGAGTAACAACGATATGCATTCCGATCAAGAGCAGCGCACCCTTCAAATATTTGATAATTTCGAAAATTTGAGCAACAAAGTAAAGGTATAAGTTCCAAATCCTTTGTTTCTCTTGTAACTTTATCGTTTTAGATAATTTCCAACATTCTTATTTAGAAAATTATGCATTTGTTTTGATTCAGAATCTGAGACAAGAACAGAACATATATGCATTATGCAATAAGTGAAAAACATAACATCAGATTCTTTTCCCAGCTCTGAAGTTTTTACCGCTCTTCAGAATCTTGGTATCTTCCCAAATTACACTTTCAATTTGTTCTTGGATCTATTTTTTAGTGTACATAATTTAATTGGTTATCATCATGTTGTGGCTCTAAGGCGAGGAACATAAGGCCTTGAAGAAAAAGTATAAAGAAGAGTGCCAAACCTTGAAGAACAGATTCCACCTAGAAAGCTAAGAGAGAGGGAGACTCTACGATGAAGTGACTGAACTCAAAGGAAACGCTTGGGTGCTCTAGAGATGTAGACCCTTAAACCAGGATAAGGTTGCAAAAGGCTTAACTTTCAGGGGTTGAATATCATATAAATATTGTATATTGAAAACTATATGTATTGTTATATAATAATTTAATAAAAAAGAATTACTTCGACAATTATTTTTAAAAGAAATTAACTGAAATAATTTAATAACCCAATAAAAAGTTATTTTTATTATATAACGGAAATAATAAATTATAAGTAACAGTAGAATAAAAACAATTTTTAAAAAAATAATTAAAAAGATTAACTAAAAGAAATTAGTAATTCAATAATATAATATTTATTATGATATAAATATTATATATTAAAAACTAAGGTTGATCAAAACCGGATATCCGAAAATTCGGATATACGAATTTCGGATAATTGATTTTTAGCATCCGATTCTGTATCCGCAATTTCGGATTTCCAAAATTCTGATATCGGAAATTTAGGAAAGGGAATCGAATATCGGAAAATTTGAAATTTTGTTAAAATTTGAAAGACATGTGAAGTTTTTAAATTAGAAAGACATATTTTTAAAATAGAAAGTCATATTAAGTAATATAGGTATTTAATTAAGGGGAAGTATGAACATGTTTTAGTTGCTAACATTTATAACATAAGACATATATGACTAAAATAACAAATAATATATAAACCAGATTAAATTTTTCGGATATAGGAAATCGAAATTATTCGAAAATGTGAGAAACACTATCCAATTCCGATTCTGAAAAATCTGATATCCTAAATTTCGTATTTGAAATTTAGGATATCCGATTTTTCTGATAATTTGGATTCGGAATTCCGGATAAGAATTTCCGATACGAATATTTTTGAAAACCCTACAAAAAACTATATATATTGATATATAATAAATTAATAAAAATAATTACTCCAACATAAAAAATTTAAAAAAATTAACTAAAATAAATATAAAATCCAATAAAAGAATATTTATTAATACGTATATGGATCGAGTTCTTGACAGTATTCTTGCGATTGGTTAGTGCTCCTTGAACGTTTCAGATAATACTCGAGAATTAGAAACGACAACTATGAGCACAATGCTTTTAAAACTGGATCCAAATCAAACCATAAAAGGATCTCCATATTGTAATTCATATTAGATGTTTTGGTCTATACGTTTAGTTTTCTTAAGTTACTAGTTTCCTAAGTAATAACTGAAGATATTGTCTATGAACAATCGCAACCCCTCACACATAACCACATAAGCAACCAGATGTTTAGATTTGTTAAGAATTGTTGTTCATCTAGATTTTTAGTTTTGGTTCCCTTTGAGAAACTGTAGAAAGCGATGGTGGTGAGAGTAACAACGATATGCATTCCGATCAAGAGCAGCGCACCGTTCAAATATTTGAAAATTTCGAAAATTTGAGCAACTATGTGAAGGTATAAGTTACAAATCCTTTGTTTCTCTTGTAATTTTATCCTTTTAGATAATTTCCAACATTCTTATTTAGAAAATTATGCATTTGTTTTGATTCAGAATCTGAGACAAGAACAGAACATATATGCATTATGCAATGAGTGAAAAACAGAACATCAGATTCTTTTCCTAGCTCTGAAGTTTTTACCGCTCTTCACAATCTTGGTATCTTCCTAAATTACACTTTCAATTTGTTCTTGGTTCTATTTTTTAGTGTACATAATTTAATTGGTTATCATCATGTTGTGGCTCTAAGGCGAGGAACATGAGGCCTTGAAGAAAAAGTATAAAGAAGAGTGCCAAACCTTGAAGAACAGATTCCACCTAGAAAGCTCAGAGAGAGGAAGACTCTACGATTAAGTGACAGAACTCAAAGGAACCGCTTGGGTGCTCTAGAGATGTAGACCCTTAAACCAGGATAAGGATGAAAAAGGCTTAACTTTCAGGGGTTGAATATTATATAAATATTATATATTGAAAACTATATGTATTGATATATAATAATTTAATAAAAAAGAATTACTTCGACAATTATTTTTAAAAGAAATTAACTGAAATAATTTAATAACCCAATAAAAAGTTATTTATTATATAACGGAAATAATAAATTATAAGTAATAGTAGGATAAAAACAATTTTTTAAAAAATAATTAAAAAGATTAACTAAAAGAAATTAAAAATCCAATAATATAATATTTATTATTATATAAATATTATATATTAAAAACTAAGGTTGATCATAACCGGATATCCGAAAATTCGGATATACGAATTTCGGATAATTAATTTTTAGCATCCGATTCTGTATCCGCAATTTCGGATTTCCAAAATTCTGATATCGGAAATTTCGGAAGGGGAATCGAATATCGGAAAATTTGAAATTTTGTTAAAATTTGAAAGACATGTGAAGCTTTTAAATTAGACAGACATATTTTAAAATTATAAAGTCATATGAAGTAATATAGGTATTTAATTAAGGGGAAGTATGAACATGTTTTAGTTACTAACATTCATATAATAAGACATATATGACTAAAATAACAAATAATATACAAACCCGATTAAATTTTTCGGATATAGGAAATCGGAATTTTCCGAAAAATGTGAGAAACACTATCCAATTCCGACTCTAAAAATTCTGATATCCTAAATTTCGTATCTGAAATTGAGGATATCCGATTTTTCCGATAATTCAGATTTGGAATTTCGAATAGGAATTTCCGATACGGATATTTTGAAAACCCTACAAAAAACTATATGTATTGATATATAATAAATGAATAAAAATAATTACTCCAACATAAAAAATATCAAAAAAATTAACTAAAATAAATATAAAATCCAATAAAAGAATATTTATTAATACGTATATGGATCGAGTTCTTGGCAGTATTCTTGCGATTGGTTTGTGTTCCTTGAACTTTTCAGATAAAACTCGAGAATTAGAAACGACAACTATTAGCACGAAGCTTATAAACTGGATCCAGATCAAACCATAGAAGGATCTCCATATTGTAATTCATATTAGATGTTTTGGTCTATACGTTTAGTTTTCTTAAGTTACTAGTTTCCTAAGTAATAACGGAAGATATTGTCTATGAACAATCGCAACCCCTCACACATAACCAAATAAGCAACCAGATGTTTAGATTTGTTAAGCATTGTTGTTCATCTAGATTTTTAGTTTTGGTTCCCTTTGAGAAACTGTAGAAAGCGATGCCGGTGAGAGTAACAACGATATGCATTCCGATCAAGAGCAGTGCACCCTTCAAATATTTGAAAATTTCGAAAATTTGAGCAACAAAGTGAAGGTATAAGTTACAAATCCTTTGTTTCTCTTGTAATTTTATCCTTTTAGATAATTTCCAACATTTTTATTTAGAAAATTATGCATTTTTTTTATTCAGAATCTGAGACAAGAACAGAACATATATGCATTATGCAATGAGTGAAAAACATAACATCAGATTCATTTCCTAGCTCTCAAGTTTTTACCGCTCTTCAGAATCTTGGTATCTTCCCAAATTACACTTTCAATTTGTTCCTGGTTCTATTTTTTAGTGTACATAATTTAATTGGTTATCATCATGTTGTGGCTCTAAGGCGAGGAACATGAGGCCTTGAAGAAAAAGTATAAAGAAGAGTGCCAAACCTTGAAGAACAGATTCCACCTAGAAAGCTCAGAGAGAGGAAGACTCTACGATGAAGTGACTGAACTCAAAGGAACCGCTTGGGTGCTCTAGAGATGTAGACCCTTGAACCAGGATAAGGTTGCAATAGGCTTCACTTTCAGGGGTTGAATATTATATAAATATTATATATTGAAAACTATATGTATTGATATATAATAATTTATTAAAAAAGAATTACTTCGACAATTATTTTTAAAAGAAATTAACTGAAATAATTTAATAACCCAATAAAAAGTTATTTATTATATAAGGGAAATAATAAATTATAAGTAATAGTAGAATAAAAACAATTTTTTAAAAAAAATTAAAAAGATTAACTAAAAGAAATTAATAATTCAATAATATAATATTTATTATGATATAAATATTATATATTAAAAACTAAGGTTGATCATAACCGGATATCCGAAAATTCGGATATACGAATTTCGGATAATTGATTTTTAGCATCCGATTCTGTATCCGCAATTTCGGATTTCCAAAATTCTGATATCGGAAATTTAGGAAAGGGAATCGAATATCGGAAAATTTGAAATTTTGTTAAAATTTGAAAGACATGTGAAGTTTTTAAATTAGAAAGACATATTTTTAAAATAGAAAGTCATATTAAGTAATATAGGTATTTAATTAAGGGGAAGTATGAACATGTTTTAGTTGCTAACATTTATAACATAAGACATATATGACTAAAATAACAAATAATATATAAACCAGATTAAATTTTTCGGATATAGGAAATCGAAATTATTCGAAAATGTGAGAAACACTATCCAATTCCGATTCTGAAAAATCTGATATCCTAAATTTCGTATTTGAAATTTAGGATATCCGATTTTTCTGATAATTTGGATTCGGAATTTCGGATAAGAATTTCCGATACGGATATTTTTGAAAACCCTACAAAAAACTATATATATTGATATATAATAAATTAATAAAAATAATTACTCCAACATAAAAAATTTAAAAAAATTAACTAAAATAAATATAAAATCCAATAAAAGAATATTTATTAATACGTATATGGATCGAGTTCTTGACAGTATTCTTGCGATTGGTTAGTGCTCCTTGAACGTTTCAGATAATACTCGAGAATTAGAAACGACAACTATGAGCACGATGCTTTTAAAACTGGATCCAAATCAAACCATAAAAGGATCTCCATATTGTAATTCATATTAGATGTTTTGGTCTATACGTTTAGTTTTCTTAAGTTACTAGTTTCCTAAGTAATAACTGAAGATATTGTCTATGAACAATCGCAACCCCTCACACATAACCACATAAGCAACCAGATGTTTAGATTTGTTAAGAATTGTTGTTCATCTAGATTTTTAGTTTTGGTTCCCTTTGAGAAACTGTAGAAAGCGATGGTGGTGAGAGTAACAACGATATGCATTCCGATCAAGAGCAGCGCACCGTTCAAATATTTGAAAATTTCGAAAATTTGAGCAACTATGTGAAGGTATAAGTTACAAATCCTTTGTTTCTCTTGTAATTTTATCCTTTTAGATAATTTCCAACATTCTTATTTAGAAAATTATGCATTTGTTTTGATTCAGAATCTGAGACAAGAACAGAACATATATGCATTATGCAATGAGTGAAAAACAGAACATCAGATTCTTTTCCTAGCTCTGAAGTTTTTACCGCTCTTCACAATCTTGGTATCTTCCTAAATTACACTTTCAATTTGTTCTTGGTTCTATTTTTTAGTGTACATAATTTAATTGGTTATCATCATGTTGTGGCTCTAAGGCGAGGAACATGAGGCCTTGAAGAAAAAGTATAAAGAAGAGTGCCAAACCTTGAAGAACAGATTCCACCTAGAAAGCTCAGAGAGAGGAAGACTCTACGATTAAGTGACAGAACTCAAAGGAACCGCTTGGGTGCTCTAGAGATGTAGACCCTTAAACCAGGATAAGGATGAAAAAGGCTTAACTTTCAGGGGTTGAATATTATATAAATATTATATATTGAAAACTATATGTATTGATATATAATAATTTAATAAAAAAGAATTACTTCGACAATTATTTTTAAAAGAAATTAACTGAAATAATTTAATAACCCAATAAAAAGTTATTTATTATATAACGGAAATAATAAATTATAAGTAATAGTAGGATAAAAACAATTTTTTAAAAAATAATTAAAAAGATTAACTAAAAGAAATTAAAAATCCAATAATATAATATTTATTATTATATAAATATTATATATTAAAAACTAAGGTTGATCATAACCGGATATCCGAAAATTCGGATATACGAATTTCGGATAATTAATTTTTAGCATCCGATTCTGTATCCGCAATTTCGGATTTCCAAAATTCTGATATCGGAAATTTCGGAAGGGGAATCGAATATCGGAAAATTTGAAATTTTGTTAAAATTTGAAAGACATGTGAAGCTTTTAAATTAGACAGACATATTTTAAAATTATAAAGTAATATGAAGTAATATAGGTATTTAATTAAGGGGAAGTATGAACATGTTTTAGTTACTAACATTCATATAATAAGACATATATGACTAAAATAACAAATAATATACAAACCCGATTAAATTTTTCGGATATAGGAAATCGGAATTTTCCGAAAAATGTGAGAAACACTATCCAATTCCGACTCTAAAAATTCTGATATCCTAAATTTCGTATCTGAAATTGAGGATATCCGATTTTTCCGATAATTCAGATTTGGAATTTCGAATAGGAATTTCCGATACGGATATTTTGAAAACCCTACAAAAAACTATATGTATTGATATATAATAAATGAATAAAAATAATTACTCCAACATAAAAAATATCAAAAAAATTAACTAAAATAAATATAAAATCCAATAAAAGAATATTTATTAATACGTATATGGATCGAGTTCTTGGCAGTATTCTTGCGATTGGTTTGTGTTCCTTGAACTTTTCAGATAAAACTCGAGAATTAGAAACGACAACTATAAGCACGAAGCTTTTAAAACTGGATCCAGATCAAACCATAGAAGGATCTCCATATTGTAATTCATATTAGATGTTTTGGTCTATACGTTTAGTTTTCTTAAGTTACTAGTTTCCTAAGTGATAACGGAAGATATTGTCTATGAACAATCGCAACCCCTCACACATAACCAAATAAGCAACCAGATGTTTAGATTTGTTAAGCATTGTTGTTCATCTAGATTTTTAGTTTTGGTTCCCTTTGAGAAACTGTAGAAAGCGATGCCGGTGAGAGTAACAACGATATGCATTCCGATCAAGAGCAGTGCACCCTTCAAATATTTGAAAATTTCGAAAATTTGAGCAACAAAGTGAAGGTATAAGTTACAAATCCTTTGTTTCTCTTGTAATTTTATCCTTTTAGATAATTTCCAACATTTTTATTTAGAAAATTATGCATTTTTTTTTATTCAGAATCTGAGACAAGAACAGAACATATATGCATTATGCAATGAGTGAAAAACATAACATCAGATTCATTTCCTAGCTCTGAAGTTTTTACCGCTCTTCAGAATCTTGGTATCTTCCCAAATTACACTTTCAATTTGTTCTTGGTTCTATTTTTTAGTGTACATAATTTAATTGGTTATCATCATGTTGTGGCTCTAAGGCGAGGAACATGAGGCCTTGAAGAAAAAGTATAAAGAAGAGTACCAAACCTTGAAGAACAGATTCCACCTAGAAAGCTCAGAGAGAGGAAGACTCTACGATGAAGTGACTGAACTCAAAGGAAACGCTTGGGTGCTCTAGAGATGTAGACCCTTAAACCAGGATAAGGTTGCAAAAGGCTTAACTTTCAGGGGTTGAATATCATATTAATATTATATATTGAAAACTATATGTATTGATATATAATAATTTAATAAAAAAGAATTACTTCGACAATTATTTTTAAAAGAAATTAACTGAAATAATTTAATAACCCAACAAAAAGTTATTTAATATATAACGGAAATAATAAATTATAAGTAATAGTAGAATAAAAACAATTTTTAAAAAAATAATTAAAAAGATTAATTAAAAGAAATTAATAATTCAATAATATAATATTTATTATGATATAAATATTATATATTAAAAACTAAGGTTGATCATAACCGGATATCCGAAAATTCGGATATACGAATTTCGGATAATTGATTTTTAGCATCCGATTCTGTATCCGCAATTTCGGATTTCCAAAATTCTGATATCGGAAGTTTCGGAAAGGGAATCGAATATCGGAAAATTTGAAATTTTGTTAAAATTTGAAAGACATGTGAAGTTTTTAAATTAGAAAGACATATTTTTAAATTAGAAAGTCATATGAAGTAATATAGGTATTTAATTAAGGGGAAGTATGAAATTGTTTTAGTTACTAACATTTATATCATAAGACATATATGAGTAAAATAACAAATAATATATAAACCAGATTAAATTTTTCGGATATAGGAAATCGGAATTATCCGAAAAATGTGAGAAACACTATCCAATTCCGACTCTAAAAAATCTGATATCCTAAATTTTGTATCTGAAATTTAGGATATCCAATTTTTCCGATAATTCCGATTCGGAATTTCGGATAGGAATTTCCTATACGGATATTTTGAAAACCCTACGAAAACCTATATGTGTTGATATGTAATAAATTAATAAAAATAATTACTCCATCATAAAAAATTTAAAAAAAATTAACTAAAATAAATATAAAATCCAATAAAAGAATATTTATTAATACGTATATGGATCGAGTTCTTGACAGTATTCTTGCGATTGGTTTGTGTTCCTTGAACTTTTCAGATAAAACTCAAGAATTCGAAACGACAACTATGAGCACTAAGCTTTTAAAACTGGATCCAGATCAAACCATAGAAGGATCTCCATATTGTAATTCATATTAGATGTTTAGGTCTATACGTTTAGTTTTCTTAAGTTACTAGTTTCCTAAGTAATAACGGAAGATATTGTCTATGAACAATCGCAACCCCTCACACATAATCAAATAAGCAACCAGACGTTTAGATTTGTTAAGCATTGTTGTTCATCTAGATTTTTAGTTTTGGTTCCCTTTGAGAAACTGTAGAAAGCGATGCCGGTGAGAGTAACAACGATATGCATTCCGATCAAGGGCAGCGCACCCTTCAAATATTTGAAAATTTCGAAAATTTGAGCAACAAAGTGAAGATATAAGTTACAAATCCTTTGTTTCTCTTGTAATTTTATCCTTTTAGATAATTTCCAACATTCTTATTTAGAAAATTATGCATTTTTTTTATTCAGAATCTGAGACAAGAACAGAACATATATGCATTATGCAATGAGTGAAAAACATAACATCATATTCTTTTCCTAGCTCTCAAGTTTTTACCGCTTTTCAGAATCTTGGTATCTTCCCAAATTACACTTTTAATTTGTTCTTGGTTCTATTTTTTAGTGTACATAATTTAATTGGTTATCATCATGTTGTGGCTCTAAGGCGAGAAACATGAGGCCTTGAAGAAAAAGTATAAAGAAGAGTGACAAACCTTGAAGAACAGATTCCACCTAGAAAGCTCAGAGAGAGGAAGACTCTATGATGAAGTGACTGAACTCAAAGGAAACGCTTGGGTGTTCTATAGATGTAGACCCTTAAACCAGGATAAGGTTGCAAAAGGCTTAACTTTCAGGGGTTGAATATTATATAAATATTATATATTGAAAACTATATGTATTGATATATAATAATTTAATAAAAAAGAATTACTTCGACAATTATTTTTAAAAGAAATTAACTGAAATAATTTAATAACCCAATAAAAAGTTATTTATTGTATAACGGAAATAATAAATTATAAGTAATAGTAGAATAAAAACAATTTTTAAAAAAATAATTAAAAAGATTAACTAAAAGAAATTAATAAATCAATAATATAATATGTATTATGATATAAATATTACATATTAAAAACTAAGGTTGATCATAACCGGATATCCGAAAATTCGGATATACGAATTTCGGATAATTGATTTTTAGCATCCGATTTTGTATCCGCAATTTCGGATTTTCAAAATTCTGATATCGGAAATTTCGGAAAGGGAATCGAATATCGGAAAATTTGAAATTTTGTTAAAATTTGAAAGACGTGAAGTTTTTAAATTAGAAAGACATATTTTAAAATTAGAAAGTCTAATGAAGTAATATAGGTATTTAATTAAGGGGAAGTATGAACATGTTTTAGTTACTAACATTCATATCATAAGACATATATGACTAAAATAACAAATAATATATAAACCAGATTA
The DNA here is from genome assembly GCF_051521515.1 of Lactuca serriola. Lineage (NCBI taxonomy): Eukaryota > Viridiplantae > Streptophyta > Magnoliopsida > Asterales > Asteraceae > Lactuca > Lactuca serriola. The sequence goes on from NC_136408.1 coordinate 7,288,163, forward strand.
AATTTTTCGGATATAGGAAATCGGAATTATCCGAAAAATGTGAGAAACACTATCCAATTCCGACTCTAAAAAATATGATATCCTAAATTTCGTATCTTAAATTTAGGATATCCGATTTTTCCGATAATTCGGATTTGGAATTTCGGATAGGAATTTCCGATACGGATATTTCTTAAAACCCTACAAAAAATTATATGTATTGATATATAACAAATTAATAAAAATTATTACTCCAACGTAAAAAATTTAAAAAAATTAACTAAAATAAATATAAAATCCAATAAAAGGAAATTTATTAATACCTATATGGATCGAGTTCTTGACAGTATTCTTGCGATTGGTTTGTGTTCCTTGAACTTTTCAGATAAAACTCGAGAATTAGAAACGACAACTATGAGCACGAAGCTTTTAAAACTAGGTCCATATCAAACCATAGAAGGATCTCCATATTGTAATTCATATTAGATGTTTTGGTCTATACGTTTAGTTTTCTTAAGTTACTAGTTTCCTAAGTAATAACGGAAGATATTGTCTATGAACAATCGCAACCCCTCACACATAACCACATAAGCAACCAGATGTTTAGATTTGTTAACAATTGTTGTTCATCTAGATTTTTAGTTCTGGTTCCCTTGGAGAAACTGTAGAAAGCGATGGTGGTGAGAGTAACAACGATATGCATTCCGATCAAGAGCAGCGCACCCTTTAAATATTTGATAATTTCGAAAATTTGAGCAACAAAGTGAAGGTATAAGTTACAAATCCTTTGTTTCTCTTGTAATTTTATCCTTTTAGATAATTTCCAACATTCTTATTTAGAAAATTATGCATTTGTTTTGATTGGGAATCTGAGATAAGAACAGAACATATATGCATTATGCAATGAGTGAAACACATAACATCAGATTCTTTTCCTAGCTCTGAAGTTTTTACCGCTCTTCAGAATCTTGGTATCTTCCCAAATTACACTTTCAATTTGTTCTTGGTTCTACTTTTTAGTGTACATAATTTAATTGGTTATCATCATGTTGTGGCTCTAAGGCGAGAAACATGAGGCCTTGAAGAGAAAGTATAAAGAAGAGTGCCAAACCTTGAAGAACATTTTCCACCTAGAAAGCTCAGCGAGAGGAAGACTCTACGATGAAGTGACTGGACTCAAAGGAAACGCTTGGGTGCTCTATAGATGTAGACCCTTAAACCAGGATAAGGTTGTAAAAGTCTTAACTTTCAGGGGTTGAATATTATATAAATATTATATATTGAAAACTATATGTATTGATATATAATAATTTAATAAAAAAGAATTACTTCGACAATTATTTTTAAAAGAAATTAACTGAAATAATTTAATAACCCAACAAAAAGTTATTTATTATATAACGGAAATAATAAATTATAAGTAATAGTAGAATAAAAACAATTTTAAAAAAAATAATTAAAAAGATTAACTAAAAGAAATTAATAATTCAATAATATAATATGTATTATGATATAAATATTACATATTAAAAAACTAAGGTTGATCATAACCGGATATCCGAAAATTCGGATATACGAATTTCGGATAATTGATTTTTAGCATCCGATTCTGTATCCGCAATTTCGGATTTTCAAAATTCTGATATCGGAAATTTCGGAAAGGGAATCGAATAACGGAAAATTTGAAATTTTGTTAAAATTTGAAAGACATGTGAAGTTTTTAAATTAGAAAGACATATTTTAAAAATAGAAAGTAATATGAAGTAATATAGGTATTTAATTAAGGGGAAGTATGAACATGTTTTAGTTACTAACATTCATATCATAAGACATATATGACTAAAATAACAAATAATATATAAACCAGATTAAATTTTTCGGATATAGGAAATCGGAATTATCCGAAAAATGTGAGAAACACTATGCAATTCCGACTCTAAAAAATAAGATATCCTAAATTTCGTATCTTAAATTTAGGATATCCGATTTTTCCGATAATTCGGATTTGGAATTTCGGATAGGAATTTCCGATACGGATATTTTTTAAAACCCTACAAAAAACTATATGTATTGATATATAATAAATTAATAAAAATAATTACTCCAACGTAAAAAATTAAAAAAAAATTAACTAAAATAAATATAAAATCCAATAAAAGGATATTTATTAATACCTATATGGATCGAGTTCTTGACAGTATTCTTGCGATTGGTTTGTGTTCCTTGAACTTTTCAGATAAAACTCGAGAATTAGAAACGGCAACTATGAGCACGAAGCTTTTAAAACTGGATCCAGATCAAACCATAGAAGGATATCCATATTGTAATTCATATTAGATGTTTTGGTCTATACGTTTAATTTTCTTAAGTTACTAGTTTCCTAAGTAATAACGGAAGATATTGTCTACGAACAATCGCAACCCCTCACACATAACCACATAAGCAACTGATGTTTAGATTTGTTAAGAATTGTTGTTCATCTAGATTTTTAGTTCTGGTTCCCTTGGAGAAACTGTAGAAAGCGATGGTGGTGAGAGTAACAACGATATGCATTCCGATCAAGAGCAGCGCAGCCTTCAAATATTTGATAATTTCGAAAATTTGAGCAACAAAGTGAATGTATAAGGTAAAAATCCTTTGTTTCTCTTGTAATTTTATCCTTTTAGATAATTTCCAACATTCTTATTTAGAAAATTATGCATTTGTTTTGATTGGGAATCTGAGATAAGAACAGAACATATATGCATTATGCAATGAGTGAAAAACATAACATCAGATTCTTTTCCTAGTCCTGAAGTTTTTACCGCTCTTCAGAATCTTGGTATCTTCCCAAATTACACTTTGAATTTGTTCTTGGTTCTACTTTTTAGAGTACGTAATTTAATTGGTTATCATCATGTTGTGGCTCTAAGGCGAGCAACATGAGGCCTTGAAGAAAAAATATAAAGAAGAGTGCCAAACCTGGAATAACAGATTCCACCTAGAAAGCTGAGAGAGAGGAAGACTCTACGATGAAGTGACTGAACTCAAAGGAAACACTTGGGTGCTCTAGAGATGTAGACCCTTAAACCAGGATAAGGTTGCAAAAGGCTTAACTTTCAGGGGTTGAATATTATATAAATATTATATATTGAAAACTATATGTATTGATATTTAATAATTTAATAAAAAAGAATTACATCGACAATTATTTTTAAAAGAAGTTAACTGAAATAATTTAATAACCCAACAAAAAGTTATTTATTTTATAACGGAAATAATAAATTATAAGTAATAGTAGAAAAAAAACAATTTTTAAAAAAATAATTAAAAAGATTAACTAAAAGAAATTAATAATTCAACAATATAATATGTATTATGATATAAATATTATATATTAAAAACTAAGGTTGATCATAACCGGATATCCGAAAATTCAAATATACGAATTTCGGATAATTGATTTTTAGCATCTGATTCTGTATCCGCAATTTCGGATTTCCAAAATTCTGATATCTGAAATTTCGGAAAGGGAATCGAATATCGGAAAATTTGAAATTTTGTTAAAATTTGAAAGACATGTGAAGCTTTTAAATTAGAAAGACATATTTTAAAATTAGAAAGTCATATGAATTAATATAGGTATTTAATTATGGGGAAGTATGAACATGTTTTAGTTACTAACATTCATATCATAAGTCATATATGACTAAAATAACAAATAATATACAAACCAGATTAAATTTTTCGGATATAGGAAATCGGAATTTTCTAAAAAATGTGGGAAACACTATCCAATTCCGACTCTAAAAAATCTGATATCCTAAATTTCGTATCTGAAATTTAGGATATCCGATTTTTCCGATAATTCGGATTCGGAATTTCGGATAGGAATTTCCGATACGGATATTTTTGAAAACCCTGCAAAAAACTATATGTGTTGATATATAATAAATTAATAAAAATAATTCCTCCAACATAATAAATTTAAAAAAATTAACTAAAATAAATATAAAATCCAATAAAAGAATATTTATTAATACGTATATGGATCGAGTTCTTGACAGTATTCTTGCGATTGGTTTGTGTTCCTTGAACTTTTCAGATAAAACTCGAGAATTAGAAACGACAACTATGAGCACGAAGCTTTTAAAACTGGATCCAGATCACACCATAGAAGGATCTCCATATTGTAATTCATATTAGATGTTTTGGTCTATACATTTAGTTTTCTTAAGTTACTAGTTTCCTAAGTAATAACGGAAGATATTGTCTATGAACAATCGCAACCCCTCACACATAACCACATAAGCAACCAGATGTTTAGATTTGTTAAGAATTGTTGTTCATCTAGATTTTTAGTTTTGGTTCCCTTTGAGAAACTGTAGAAAACGATGCTGGTTAGAGTAACAACGATATGCATTCCGATCAAGAGCAGCGCACCCTTCAAATATGTGAAAATTTCGAAAATTTGAGCAACAAAGTGAAGGTATAAGTTACAAATCCTTTGTTTCTCTTGTAATTTTATCCTTTTAGATAATTTCTAACATTCTTATTTAGAAAATTATGCATTTGTTTTGATTCAGAATCTGAGACAAGAACAGAACATATATGCATTATGCAGTGAGTGAAAAACAGAACATCAGATTCTTTTCCTAGCTCTGAAGTTTTTACCGCTCTTCAGAATCTTGGTATCTTCCCAAATTACACTTTCAATTTGTTCTGGGTTCTATTTTTTAGTGTACATAATTTAATTGGTTATCATCATGTTGTGGCTCTAAGGCGAGGAACATGAGGCCTTGAAGAAAAAGTATAAAGAAGAGTGTCAAACCTTGAAGAACAGATTCCACCTAGAAAGCTCAGAGAGAGGAAGACTCTACGATTAAGTGACTGAACTCAAAGGAAACGCTTAGGTGCTCTATAGATGTAGACCCTTAAACCAGGATAAGGTTGCAAAAGGCTTAACTTTCAGGGGTTGAATATTATATAAATATTATATATTGAAAACTATATGTATTGATATATAATAATTTAATAAAAAATAATTAATTCGACAATTATTTTGAAAAGAAATTAACTGAAATAAATAAATAACCCAATAAAAAGTTATTACTTATATAACAGAAATAATAAATTCTAAGTAATAGTAGAATAAAAACAATTTTTAAAAAAATAATTAAAAAGATTAACTAAAAGAAATTAATAATTCAATAATATAATATTTATTATGATATAAATATTATATATTAAACACTAAGGTTGATCATAACGAATTTCAGATAATTGATTTTTAGCATCCGATTCTGTATCCGCAATTTCGGATTTCCAAAATTCTGAAATCGGAAATTTCGGAAAGGGAATCGAATATCGGAAAATTTGAAAGTTTGTTAAAATTTGAAAGACATGTGAAGTTTTTAAATTAGAAAGACATATTTTAAAAATAGAAAGTAATATGAAGTAATATAGGTATTTAATTAAGGGGAAGTATGAACATGTTTTAGTTACTAACATTCATATCATAAGACATATATGACTAAAATAACTAATAATATATAAACCAGATTAAATTTTTCGGATATAGGAAATCGGAATTATCCGAAAAATGTGAGAAACACTATCCAATTCCGACTCTAAAAAATATGATATCCTAAATTTCGTATCTTAAATTTAGGATATCCGATTTTTCCGATAATTCGGATTTGGAATTTCGGATAGGAATTTCCGATACGGATATTTTTTAAAACCCTACAAAAAAACTATATGTATTGATATATAATAAATTAATAAAAATAATTACTCCAACGTAAAAAATTAAAAAAAAATAACTAAAATAAATATAAAATCCAATAAAAGGATATTTATTAATACCTATATGGATCGAGTTCTTGACAGTATTCTTGCGATTGGTTTGTGTTCCTTGAACTTTTCAGATAAAACTCGAGAATTAGAAACGACAACTATGAGCACGAAGCTTTTAAAACTGGATCCAAATCAAACCATAGAAGGATCTCCATATTGTAATTCATATTAGATGTTTTGGTCTATACGTTTAGTTTTCTTAAGTTACTAGTTTCCTAAGTAATAACGGAAGATATTGTCTATGAACAATCGTAACCCCTCACACATAACCACATAAGCAACCAGATGTTTAGATTTATTAAGAATTGTTGTTCATCTAGATTTTTAGTTCTGGTTCCCTTGGAGAAACTGTAGAAAGCGATGGTGGTGAGAGTAACAACGATATGCATTCCGATCAAGAGCAGCGCACCCTTCAAATATTTGATAATTTCGAAAATTTGAGCAACAAAGTGAAGGTATAGGGTAAAAATCCTTTGTTTCTCTTGTAATTTTATCCTTTTAGATAATTTCCAACATTCTTATTTAGAATATTATGCATTTGTTTTGATTCAGAATCTGAGATAAGAACAGAACATATATGCATTATGCAATGAGTGAAAAACAGAACATCAGATTCTTTTCCTAGTTCTGAAGTTTTTACCGCTCTTCAGAATCTTGGTATCTTCCCAAATTACACTTTGAATTTGTTCTTGGTTCTATTTTTTAGTGTACATAATTTAATTGGTTGTCATCATGTTGTGGCTCTAAGGCGAGGAACATGAGGCCTTGAAGAAAAAGTATAAAGAAGAGTGTCAAACCTTGAAGAACAGATTCCACCTAGAACGCTCAGAGAGAGGAAGACTCTACGATGAAGTGACTGAACTCAAAGGAAACGCTTGAGTGCACTATAGATGTAGACCCTTAAACCAGGATAAGGTTGCAAAAGGCTTAACTTTCAGGGGTTGAATATTATATAAATATTATATATTGAAAACTATATTTATTGATATATAATAATATAATAAAAAAGAATTACTTCGATAATTATTTTTAAAAGAAATTAACTGAAATAATTTAATAACCCAATAAAAAGTTATTTATTATATAAAGGAAATAATAAATTATAAGTAATAGTAGAATAAAAACAATTTTTAAAAAAAGAATTAAAAAGATTAACTGAAAGAAATTAATAATTCAATAATATAATATTTATTATGATATAAATATTATATATTAAAAACTAAGGTTGATCATAACCGGATATCCGAAAATTCGGATATACGAATTTCGGATAATTGATTTTTAGCATCCGATTATGTATCCGCAATTTAAGATTTCCAAAATTCTGATATCGGAAATTTCGGAAAGGGAATCGAATATCGGAAAATTTTAAATTTTGTAAAAATTTGAAAGATATGTGAAGCTTTTAAATTAGAAAGACATATTTTAAAATTAGAAAGTCATATGAAGTAATATAGGTATTTAATTAAGGGGAAGTATGAACATGTTTTAGTTACTAACATTCATATCATAAGACATATATGACTAAAATAACAAATAATATACAAACCAGATTAAATTTTTCGGATATAGGAAATCGGAATTTTCCGAAAAGTGTGAGAAACACTATCCAATTCCGACTCTAAAAAATCTGATATCCTAAATTTCGTATCGGAAATTTAGGATATCCGATTTTTCCGATAATTCGGATTCGGAATTTCGGATAGGAAGTTCCGATACGGATATTTTTGAAAACCCTGCAAAAAACTATATGTGTTGATATATAATAAATTAATAAAAATAATTACTCCAACATAATAAATTTAAAAAAATTAACTAAAATAAATATAAAATCCAATAAAAGAATATTTATTAATACGTATATGGATCGAGTTCTTGACAGTATTCTTGCGATTGGTTTGTGTTCCTTTAACTTTTCAGATAAAACTCGAGAATTAGAAACGACAACTATGAGCACGAAGCTTTTAAAACTGGATCCAGATCAAACCACAGAAGGATCTCCATATTGTAACTCATATTAGATGTTTTGGTCTATACGTTTAGTTTTCTTAAGTTACTAGTTTCCTAAGTAATAACGGAAGATATTGTCTATGAACAATCGCAACCCCTCACACATAACCACATAAGCAACCAGATGTTTAGATTTGTTAAGAATTGTTGTTCATCTAGATTTTTAGTTTTGGTTCCCTTTGAAAAACCGTAGAAAACGATGCTGGTTAGAGTAACAACGATATGCATTCAGATCAAGAGCAGCGCACCCTTCAAATATGTGAAAATTTCGAAAATTTGAGCAACAAAGTGAAGGTATAAGTTACAAATCCTTTGTTTCTCTTGTAATTTTATCCTTTTAGATAATTTCCAACATTCTTATTTAGAATATTATGCATTTGTTTTGATTCAGAATCTGAGACAAGAACAGAACATATATGCATTATGCAATGAGTGAAAAACAGAACATCAGATTCTTTTCCTAGCTCTGAAGTTTTTACCGCTCTTCAGAATCTTGGTATCTTCCCAAATTACACTTTCAATTTGTTCTGGGTTCTATTTTTTAGTGTACATAATTTAATTGGTTATCATCATGTTGTGGCTCTAAGGCGAGGAACATGAGGCCTTGAAGAAAAAGTATAAAGAAGAGTGTCAAACCTTGAAGAACAGATTCCACCTAGAAAGCTCAGAGAGAGGAAGGCTCTGCGATTAAGTGACTTAACTCAAAGGAAACGCTTAGGTGCTCTATAGATGTAGACCCTTAAACCAGGATAAGGTTGCAAAAGGCTTAACTTTCAGGGGTTGAATATTTTATAAATATTATATATTGAAAACTATATGTATTGATATATAATAATTTAATAAAAAAGAATTACTTCGACAATTATTTTTAAAAGAAATTAACTGAAATAAATAAATAACCCAAAAAAAAGTTATTTATTATATAACAGAAATAATAAATTCTAAGTAATAGCAGAATAAAAACAATTTTTAAAAAAATAATTAAAAAGATTAACTAAAAGAAGTTAATAATTCAATAATATAATATATATTATGATATAAATATTATATATTAAAAACTAAGGTTGATCAGAACCGGATATCCGAAAATTCGGATATATATGAATTTCGGATAATTGATTTTTAGCATCCGATTCTGTATCCACAATTTCGGATTTCCAAAATTCTGATATCGGAAATTTCGGAAAGGGAATCGAATATCGGAAAATTTGAAATTTTGTTAAAATTTGAAAGACATGTGAAGCTTTTAAATTAGAAAGACATATTTTAAAATTAGAAAGTCATATGAAGTAATATAGGTATTTAATTAAGGGGAAGTATGAACATATTTTAGTTACTAACATTCATATCATAAGACATATATGACTAAAATAACAAATAATATATAAACCAGATTAAATTTTTCGGATATAGGAAATCGGAATTATCCGAAAAATGTGAGAAACACTATCCAATTCCGACTCTAAAAAATCTGATATCCTAAATTTCGTATCTGAAATTTAGGATATCCGATTTTTCCGATAATACGGATTCAGAATTTCGGATAGGAATTTCCGATACGGATATTTTTGAAAACCCAACAAAAAGCTATATGTGTTGATATATAATAAATTAATAAAAATAATTACTCCAACATAAAAAATTAAAAGAAATTAACTAAAGTAAATATAAAATTCAATAAAAGAATATTTATTAATACGTATATGGATCGAGTTCTTGACAGTATTCTTGCGATTGGTTTGTGTTCCTTTAACTTTTCAGATAAAACTCGAGAATTAGAAACGACAACTATGAGCACGAAGCTTTTAAAACTGGATCCAGATCAAACCACAGAAGGATCTCCATATTGTAACTCATATTAGATGTTTTGGTCTATACGTTTAGTTTTCTTAAGTTACTAGTTTCCTAAGTAATAACGGAAGATATTGTCTATGAACAATCGCAACCCCTCACACATAACCACATAAGCAACCAGATGTTTAGATTTGTTAAGAATTGTTGTTCATCTAGATTTTTAATTTTGGTTCCCTTTGAGAATCTGTAGAAAGCGATGCTGGTGAGAGTAACAACGATATGCATTCCGATCAAGAGCAACGCACCCTTCAAATATTTGAAAATTTCGAAAATTTGAGCAACAAAGTGAAGGTATAAGTTACAAATCCTTTGTTTCTCTTGTAATTTTATCCTTTTAGATAATTTCCAACATTCTTATTTAGAAAATTATGCATTTGTTTTGATTCAGAATCTGAGACAAGAACAGAACATATATGCATAATGCAATGAGTGAAAAAGATAACATCAGATTCTTTTCCTAGCTCTGAAGTTTTACCGCTCTTCAGAATCTTGGCATCTTCCCAAATTACACTTTCAATTTGTTCTTGGTTCTATTTTTTAGTGTACATAATTTAATTGGTTGTCATCATGTTGTGGCTCTAAGGCGAGGAACATGAGGCCTTGAAGAAAAAGTATAAAGAAGAGTGTCAAACCTTGAAGAACAGATTCCACCTAGAACGCTCAGAGAGAGGAAGACTCTACGATGAAGTGACTGAACTCAAAGGAAACGCTTGAGTGCTCTATAGATGTAGACCCTTAAACCAGGATAAGGTTGCAAAAGGCTTAACTTTCAGGGGTTGAATATTATATAAATATTATATATTGAAAACTATATTTATTGATATATAATAATATAATAAAAAAGAATTACTTCGATAATTATTTTTAAAAGAAATTAACTGAAATAATTTAATAACCCAATAAAAAGTTATTTATTATATAACGGAAATAATAAATTATAAGTAATAGTAGAATAAAAACAATTTTTAAAAAAATAATTAAAAAGATTAACTAAAAGAAATTAATAATTCAATAATATAATATTTATTATGATATAAATATTATATATTAAAAACTAAGGTTGATCATAACCGGATATCCGAAAATTCGGATATACGAATTTCGGATAATTGATTTTTAGCATCCGATTATGTATCCGCAATTTCGGATTTCCAAAATTCTGATATCGGAAATTTCGGAAAGGGAATCGAATATCGGAAAATTTGAAATTTTGTTAAAATTTGAAAGACATGTGAAGCTTTTAAATTAGAAAGACATATTTTAAAATTAGAAAGTCATATGAAGTAATATAGGTATTTAATTAAGGGGAAGTATGAACATGTTTTAGTTACTAACATTCATATCATAAGACATATATGACTAAAATAACAAATAATATACAAACCAGATTAAATTTTTCGGATATAGGAAATCGGAATTTTCCGAAAAATGTGAGAAACACTATCCAATTCCGACTCTAAAAAATCTGATATCCTAAATTTCGTCTCGGAAATTTAGGATATCTGATTTTTCCGATAATTCGGATTCGGAATTTCGGATAGGAATTCCCGATACGGATATTTTTGAAAACCCTGCAAAAAACTATGTGTTGATATATAATAAATTAATAAAAATAATTACTCCAACATAATAAATTAAAAAAAAATTAACTAAAATAAATATAAAATCCAATAAAAGAATATTTATTAATACGTATATGGATCGAGTTCTTGACAGTATTCTTGCGATTGGTTTGTGTTCCTTGAACTTTTCAGATAAAACTCGAGAATTAGAAACGACAACTATGAGCACGATGCTTTTAAAACTAGATCCAAATCAAACCATAGAAGGATCTCCATATTGTAATTCATATTAGATGTTTTGGTCTATACGTTTAGTTTTCTTAAGTTACTAGTTTCCTAATTAATAACTGAAGATATTGTCTATGGACAATCGCAACCCCTCACACATAACCACATAAGCAACCCGTCACACATAACCACATAAGCAACCAGATGTTTAGATTTGTTAAGAATTGTTGTTCATCTAGATTTTTAGTTCTGGTTCCCTTGGAGAAACTGTAGAAAGCGATGGTGGTGAGAGTAACAACGATATACATTCCGATCAAGAGCAGCGCACCCTTCAAATATTTAAAAATTTCGAAAAGTTGAGCAACAAAGTGAAGGTATAAGTTACAAATCCTTTGTTTCTCTTGTAATTTTATCCTTTTAGATAATTTCCAACATTCTTAGTTAGAAAATTATGCATTTGTTTTGATTCAGAATCTGAGAAAGAACAAAACATATATGCATAATGCAATGAGTGAAAAACATAACATCAGTTTCTTTTCCTAGCTCTGAAGTTTTTACCGCTCTTCAGAATCTTGGTATCTTCCCAAATTACACTTTCAATTTGTTTTTGGTTCTATTTTTTAGTGTACATAATTTAATTGGTTGTCATCATGTTGTGGCTCTAAGGCGAGGAACATGAGGCCTTGAAGAAAAAATACAAAGAAGAGTGTCAAACCTTGAAGAACAGATTCCACCTAGAAAGCTCAGAGAGAGGAAGACTCTACAATGAAGTGACTGAACTCAAAGGAAACGCTTGGGTGCTCTATAGATGTAGACCCTTAAACCAGGATAAAGTTGCAAAAGGCTTAACTTTCAGGGGTTGAATATTATATAAATATTATATATTGAAAACTATATTTATTGATATAATAATATAATAAAAAAGAATTACTTCGACAATTATTTTGAAAAGAAATTAACTGAAATAATTTAATAACCCAATAAAAAGTTATTTATTATATAACGGAAATAATAAATTATAAGTAATAGTAGAATAAAAACAATTTTTAAAAAAATAATTAAAAAGATTAACTAAAAGAAATTAATAATTCAATAATATAATATTTATTATGATATAAATATTATATATTAAAAACTAAGGTTGATCATAACCGGATATCCGAAAATTCGGATATACGAATTTCGGATAATTGATTTTTAGCATCCGATTCTGTATCTGCAATTTCGGATTTCAAAAATTCTGATATCGGAAATTTCGAAAAGGTAATCGAATATCGGAAAATTTGAAACTTTGTTAAAATTTGAAAGACATGTGAAGTTTTTAAATTAGAAAGACATATTTTAAAATTAGAAAGTCATATGAAGTAATATAGGTATTTAATTAAGGGGAAGTGTGAACATGTTTTAGTTACTAACATTCATATCCTAAGACATATATGACTAAAATTACAAATAATATAAACCAGATTAAATTTTTCGGATATAGGAAATCGGAATTATCCGAAAAATGTGAGAAACACTATCCAATTCCGACTCTAAAAAATCTGATATCCTAAATTTCGTATCTGAAATTTAGGATATCCGATTTTTCCGATAATTCAGATTCGGAATTTCGGATAGGAATTTCGATACGGATATTTTTGAACACACTACAAAAAACTATATGTATTGATATATAATAAATTAATAAAAATAATTACTCCAACATAATAAATTAAAAAAAATTAACTAAAATAAATATAAAATCCAATAAAAGAATATTTATTAATACGTATATGGATCGAGTTCTTGACAGTATTCTTGCGATTGGTTTGTGTTCCTTGAACTTTTCAGATAAAACTCGAGAATTAGAAACGACAACTATGAGCACGAAGCTTTTAAAACTGGATCAAGATCAAACCATAGAAGGATCTCCATATTGTAATTCATACTTGAAGTTTTGGTCTATACGTTTAGTTTTCTTAAGTTACTAGTTTCCTAAGTAATAACGGAAGATATTGTCTATGAACAATCGCAACCCCTCACACATAAAAGAATATTTATTAATACGTATATGGATCGAGTTCTTGACAGTATTCTTGCGATTGGTTTGTGTTCCTTGAACTTTTCAGATAAAACTCGAGAATTAGAAACGACAACTATGAGCACGAAGCTTTTAAAACTGGATCCAGATCAAACCATAGAACGATCTCCATATTGTAATTCATATTAGATGTTTTGGTCTATACGTTTAGTTTTCTTAAGTTACTAGTTTCCTAAGTAATAACGGAAGATATTGTCTATGAACAATCGCAACCCCTCACACATAACCACATACGCAACCACTTGTTTAGATTTGCTAAGAATTGTTGTTCATCTAGATTTTTAGTTTTGGTTCCCGTTGAGAAACTGTAGAAAACGATGGTGGTGAGAGTAACAACGATATGCATTCCAATCAAGAGCAGCGCACCCATCAAATATTTGAAAATTTTGAAATTTTCAGCAACAAAGTGAAGGTATTAGTTACAAATCCTTTGTTTCTCTTGTAATTTTATCCTTTTAGATAATTTCCAACATTCTTATTTAGAAAATTATGCATTTGTTTTGATTCAGAATCTGAGACAAGAACAGAACATATATGCATTATGCAATGAGTGAAAAACATAACATCAGATTCTTTTCCTAGCTCTGAAGTTTTTACCGCTCTTCAGAATCTTGGTATCTTCCCAAATTACACTTTCAATTTGTTCTTGGTTCTATTTTTTAGTGTACATAATTTAATTGGTTGTCATCATGTTGTGGCTCTAAGGCGAGGAACATGAGGCCTTGAAGAAAAAGTATAAAGAAGAGTGTCAAACCTTGAAGAACAGATTCCACCTAGAAAGCTCAGAGAGAGGAAGACTCGACGATGAAGTGACTGAACTCAAAGGAAACGCTTGGGTGGTCTACAGAAGTAGACCCTTAAACCATGATAAGGTTGCAAAAGCCTTAACTTTCAGGGGTTGAATATTATATAAATATTATATATTGAAAACTATATCTATTGATATATAATAATTTAATAAAAAAGAATTAGTTCGACAATTATTTTTAAAAGAAATTAAGTGAAATAATTTAATAACCCAATAAAAAGTTATTTATTATATAACGAAAATAATAAATTATAAGTAATAATCCTATAAAAATAATTTTAAAACATATTATATACTAAATAGTATATGTAGTGATATATAATAATTCAATAATCTAATAAAACATTATTGAATTATTATATATCAGTAATATAATATATATTATGAAATAAGTATTATATATTAAAAACTATATGTATTGATATATAATAATTCAATAAAAAAATTACTTTGACAAATTTTTAAAAAAAAATAATTAATTAAAAAAAATTAATCATCCAATAAAAAGTTATTTATTATATAAAGAAAATAATAAATTATAAGTAATAATCAAATAAAAATAATTTTAAAAATTTTAAAAATTAGCTAATGGATTTTAATTATCCAATAATATAATATTTATTATGAAATGATATAATTATCCATAACCGGATATCCGAAAATTCGAATATATGAACATTCGGATATCTCACACGATAACATCAGATACTTTTTGTGGCTCTGAAGTGTTTACTACGCTTCAGAATCTTGGTATCTTCCCTAATTTCACTTTCAATTAGTTATTGGTTCTATTTTTTAGTGTATATAATTTAATTGGTTATCATCATGATATTGCTCTAAGGCTAGGAACATGAGACCTTAAAGAAAGAAGTATCAAGAAGAGTGTCTAACCTTGAAGAACAGATTCCACCTAGAATGCTCACAGAGAAGAAGACTTTAAAAGAAAGCGATTGAAGTCAAAGAAAATATTCGGGTGTTGTGTAGATGTAGACCCCTAAACTAGGATGAGGTTGCAAAAGGCTCAACTTTTAGTGGTTGAATATTATATAAATATTATATATTAAAAACTATAACTAGTGATATATAAAAATTCAATAAAAAAAAACATTACTTCGACAAAAATTAATAAAAAATGAATCAAGTAAAATAAAATAATAATCCAATAAAACAATATTTAGTATATGAAGAAAATAATAAATTAAAAGTAATAATCCAGTAAAAAATAATTTAAAAAAATATTATTTATTAAAAACTATATGTATTGATATATAATAATTCAATAATCTAATATAACAATATTGACTTATTATATATCAATATTATAGTATTTATTATGATATAAATATTTTATATTAAAAACTATATGTATTGATATAAAATAACTCAATAAAAAAAGAATTACTTCGACAATTATTTTTAAAAGAAATTAACCGAAATAATTTAATAATCCAATAAAAAGTTATTTATTATATATAGAAAATAATAAATTATAAGTAATAATAGAATAAAAACAATTTTAAAAAAATAATTAAAAAGATTAACTAAAAGAAATTAATAATACAATAATATAATATTTATTATGATATAAATATTATATATTAAAAACTAGGGTTGTTCATAACCGGATATCTGAAAATTCGGATATACGAATTTCACATAGTTGATTTTTAGCATCCAATTCTGTATCCGCAATTTCGGATTTCCAAAATTCTGATATCGGAAATTTTGGAAAGGGAATCGAATATCGGAAAATTTGAAATTTTGTTAAAATTTGAAAGACATGTGAAGTTTTTAAATTAGAAAAACATATTTTTAAATTAGAAAGTCATATGAAGTAATATAGGTATTTAATTAAAGGGTAGTATGAACATGTTTTAGTTACTAACATTCATATCATAAGACATATATGACTAAAATAACAAATAATATATAAACCAGATTAAATTTTTCGGATATAGGAAATCGGCATTATCCGAAAAATGTGAGAAACACTATCCAATTCCGACTCTAAAAAATCTGATATCCTAAATTTCGTATATCCGAAATTTAGAATATCCGATTTTTCCGATAATTCAGAATTGGAATTTCGAAATTTCGGATAGGAATTTCCGATACGGATATTTTTGAACACCCTATTGATATACAATAATTTAATAAAAATAATTACTCCAACATAAAAAATTTAGAAAAATTAACTAAAATAAATATAAAATCCAATAAAAACATATTTATTAGTACGTATATGGATCGAGTTCTTGACAGTATTCTTGCGATTGGTTTGTGTTCCTTGAACTTTTCATATAAAACTCGAGAATTAGAAACGACAATTATGTGCACGAAACTTTTAAAACTAGATCCAAATCAAACCATAGAAGGATCTCCATATTGTAATTAATATTAGATGTTTTGGTTTATTCGTTTAGTTTTCTTAAGTTACGTATTCCCTAAGTAAAAACTGAAGATATTTTCTATGAACAATCGCAACCCCTCACACATAACCACATAAGCAACCAGATGTTTAGATTTGTTAAGAATTGTTGTTAACTAGATTTTCTATTTTGGTTCACTTTGAGAAACTGTAGAAAGCGATGGTGGTGAGAGTAACAGTGATATACATTCCGATCAAGAGCAGCGCACCCTTCAAATATTTAAAAATTTCGAAAAGTTGAGCAACAAAGTGAAGGTATAAGTTACAAATCCTTTGTTTCTCTTGTAATTTTATCCTTTTAGATAACTTCCAACATTCTTATTTAGAAAATTATGTATTTGTTTTGTTTCAGAATCTAAGACAAGAACATATATGCATTATGCAATGAGTGAAAAACATAACATCAGATTCTTTTCCTAGCTCTGAAGTTTTTACCGCTCTTCAGAATCTCGGTATCTTCCCAAATTACACTTTCAATTTGTTCTTGGTTCTATTTTTTAGTGTACATAATTTAATTGGTTATCATCTTGTTGTTGCTCTAAGGCGAGGAACATGAGGCCTTAAAGAAAAAGTATAAAGAAGAGTGTCAAACCTTGAAGAACAGATTCCACCAAGAAAGCTCAGAGAGAGGAAGACTCTACGATGAAGTGACTGAACTCAAAGGAAACGTTCGGGTGCTCTGTAGATGTAGACGCTTAAACCAGGATAAGGTTGCAAAAGGCTTAACTTGCAGGGGTTGAATATTATATAAATATTATGATATAAATATTATATATTGAAAACTATATCTATTGATATATAATAATTTAATAAAAAAGAATTACTTCGACAAAAAATTTTAAAAAAAAGAATTAACTAAAATAAATTAACAATCCAGTAAAACAATATTTAGTATATGAAGAAAATAATAAATTAAAAGTAATAATCCCACAAAAACAATTTTAAAAAATATTATATACTAAATAGTATATGTATTGATATATAATAATTCAATAATCTAATAAAACATTATTGAATTCTTATATATCAATAATATAATATCTATTATGAAATAAGTATTATATATTAAAAACTATATTTATTTGATATATAATAATTCAATATAAAAATTACTTCGACAATTTTTTTTAAAAAAATAATTAACTAAAATAAATTAATCATCCAATAAAAAGTTATTTATTATATAAAGAAAATAATAAATTATAAGTAATAATCAAATAAAAAAATTTAAAAAATTAGCTAAAGGAAATTAATTATCCAATAATATAATATTTGTTATGAAATAAATATTGTTTATTAAAAATTTGGGGTGTTCATAACCGGATATCTGAAAATTCGGATATCTGACACAATAACATCAGATTCTTTTCATTGCTCTGAAGTTTTTACTGCGCTTCAGAATCTTGATATCTTCCCAAATTTCACTTTCAATTAGTTTTGGTTTTATTTTTTAGTGTAGATAATTTAATTGGTTATCATCATGATGTTGCTCTAAGGCTAGGAACATGAGACCTTAAAGAAGAAGTATCAAGAAGAGTGTCTAACCTTGAAGAACATATTCCACCTAGAATGCTCATAGAGAAGAAGACTCTACAATAAAGTGATTGAAGTCAAAGAAAATATTCGGGTGTTGTGTAGATGTAGACCCTTAAATCAGGATGAGGTTGCAAAAGGATCAACTTTCAGTGGTTGAATATTATATAAATATTATATATTAAAAACTATATCTATTGATATATAATAATTCAATAAAAAAAACATTACTTCGACAAAAATTAAAAAAAAAAAAAAGAATCAACTAAAATAAATTGATAATCCAATAAAACAGTATTTAGTATATGAAGAAAATAATAAATTAAAAGTAATAATCCAGTAAAAAATAATTTAAAAAAATATTATTTATTAAAAGCTATATGTATTGATATATAATAATTCAATAATCTAATTTAACAATATTGACTTATTATATATCAATAAAATTGTATTTATTATGACATAAAAATTATATATTAAAAACTATATGTATTGATATAAAATAACTCAATAAAAAAGAATTACTTCGACAATTTTTTTTAAAAGAAATTAACCGAAATAATTTAATAACCCAATAAAAAGTTATTTATTATATAACGAAAATAATAAAATATAATTAATAATAGAATAAAAACAATTTTTAAAAAAAATGATTAAAAAGATTAACTAAAAGAAATTAATAATTCAATAATATAATATTTATTATGGTATAAATATTATATATTAAAAACTAAGGTTGTTCATAACCGGATATCCAAAAATTTGGATATACGAATTTCGGATAATTGATTTTTAGCATCCGATTTTGTATCCGCAATTTCGGATTTCCATAATTCCGATATCGGAAATTTCGGAAAAGGAATCGAATATCGGAAAATTTGAAATTTTGTTAAAATTTGAAAGACATGTGAAGTTTTTAAATTAGAAATACATATTTTTAAATTAGAAAGTCATATGAAGTAATATAGGTATTTAATTAAGGGGTAGTATGAACATGTTTTAGTTACTAACATTCATATCATAAGACATCTGTAGTTGTGTATCAAGAACGAAACAAATAGCGGATATAGTTGAATGGTAAAATTTCTCTTTGCTAAGGAGAAGATGCAGGTTCGATTCCCGCTATCCGCCCAAAATGAAGAAATTTATTTAATATCTAATAATATCTAATATCATAAAATGTAAAATGCGAAAGGTATAGTTAGCCTTCATAGTGTAGTTATTCTATCCTTCCCCTTTTTGCCTTTACCCCAAAACAAAAAGTGTTAACTAATTACTAGTTACCAGAGTAAAACTTACAATT